>NC_057812.1:442725157-442823685 GCF_018294505.1 Triticum aestivum | reverse complement strand
GCCATCCCGGCGCGCCGCCACCTCGCCGGCCCCGAATCCGGCGAGATCCGGTCGGCCCGCTCCTCCGGTGAGCTTCGGCAGCCGCCTCCCCGACGAACTCCGGCGCCGACCCCGGCAAACATCGATCTGCGCGCTGGATCTCAGATCCGGATTCAAAAAGAACCCTAGGGTTGACTTCTATTTTTCCCCAAGTCCTAGATTATTTTGCAATGTTCATCGTGCTTTATCTCCGCATCCGTAGATACGTTTTGGGCGTATAGCATATCAAAATGTTCGCCTAAGAGAGTACATCATTTCATCTCATTGCATCATTTTCATTTGAGTTCATCTTGATGCCCGAAATGCTGTTGGAAGAGTGCTATTTGAATTAACTGTGAGATCTGCTACACCAAATAGCTATTTGTCATTTTTGCCATGATTATTGTGTGCATGATATGCCCTTGAGCTCTACATTGGTTTTGTTATATGCCTTGCCATATTTGCAGAGGTGCTTGCCATGTATTTTTGTGATATGTGTGGTGACTAGAACAAGCTTGCAAAGTGGTGCATTCGTTAATGCTGATTTCAGGGACTTAGAAATTCCACTAAGTCCTTGATCTATTTTTATCAATATGCCATATGTTCATATTGTTTCCTAGTGATCCGTGTCTCTTTTGAGGATGATCAGTAAGGATGATTTCTTAATCTTGTAGTTCTCTACCCATCCATGTCTTTGTTTGCAATTATGGAGCACCCTAGCTTGAGTCAATCGAGCTCTACTTTTGCTATTTCGTGAATCTGGGCAGATTGCCTACTTGTTAGCGATTTTGCCGAGGATGTTGTTGTTGATCCGTGCATGCTATATTGTTGTTCTTTCCATGTCTAGCTTATATAACATGTATTCTTGATGGGTGTATGCTTAGATTGTCATGCCTTGCTCTGTAGTGAGTGCATCGAGCTCGTAAATATGCCTACTCGTTAACAGATTTGCATGTTCCAGTTTTTCACTAAGTCTGAGATCTGATTATGTTTTTGCCATGTTCACATGCTTGCAATTGTATTTTCTGATCCCTTTTGGATCAAGGTCACTAAGGGACTTTTGTTAAGCTCTTTGAGTAGCTTCATGGCATGCCTTGCTTTGCCATTTTAAGTTCCTGTAACATCTAGTTTTCATGCTTCAAAGGGTGCTACCTGATCTGAAATTCCAGGCTTGTGTTAATTTCACCAAGTCTGAAACCTGTTTACCAATTGCACTTTTGCCATGCTTGTTTGAACCTGTTAATGGATGAATTGGCCGTAGCTCAGTGTTCATTTTTGTCAAGCATTATAAATGGATCCCTGCCATGTATTTTGTTGCCATGTTTGAGTACTGTAGCATATTTATCTTGATGCATTTAGATGGCTACTTGCTGTCTATCGCAGACCGGTGCCATATTTGAATTGCTTGCCATTTCCAAACCGTGCATCCGATTCCGGTGTTCTTTATATCGATTTCAACCGAAATCACCTCACCTTTCCAGTGGCACTCTTGGATTTCCATGTTGAGGCCAGGTTCATTCACTCCTTGTCAAATCTTGCATATGCATCACATATCGCATCCCGCATAGCATACCATGTTTGCATCATGTTGTTTGAGCTTTGCACGTGGTTGATTGTGTTCCTTTTGCTTGTTTGCCTTGTTTGGGTAGAGCCGGGAGATGAGTTCTCTAATGAGGAGCCCGTTGATTTTGCTTTTGAGGATCCAGTCAACTCTGACAACTTTGCAGGCAAGATGGTCATACCCTCGAAATCACTTCTATCTTTGCTTTGCTAGATGCTTGCTCTTTTGCTATGCCTATGCTATGATGCCTACCACTTGCTTATCATGCCTCCCAAATTTCCATGTCAAACCTCTAACCCACCATGTCCTAGCAAATGTTGATTAACTATGTTACCGCTTTGCTCAGCCCCTCTTATAGCGTTGCTAGTTGCAGGTGAAGATTGGAGATCGTTCCTTGTTGGAACATTATTTTCTTGTTGGGATATCACTATATTATCTTGTTATCTTAATGCATTTATACACTTGGTAAAGGGTGGAAGGCTCGGCCTTTTGCCTAGTGTTTTGTTCCACTCTTGCCGCCCTAGTTTCCGTCATATCGGTGTTATGTTCCTGGATTTTGCGTTCCTTACGCGGTTGGGTAATAATGGGAACCCCTTGATAGTTCGCCTTGAATAAAACTCCTCCAGCAATGCCCAACCTTGGTTTTACCATTTGCCACCTAGCCTATTTTTCCCTTGGGTTTCTGGAGCCCGAGGGTCATCTTATTTTAAACCCCCCGGGCCAGTGCTCCTCTGAGTGTTGGTCCACCTCGTCAGCCGCCGGTGGCCACCAAGGGCAACTCTGGGCTGGCCTACCGGAAGTTTAGACAATCTGAGTGTGCCCTGAGAATGAGATATGTGCAGCTCCTATCAGGATTTTTCGGCACATTCGGGCGGTGTTGCTGGATTTGTTTTAACTTAGAAATGTCTTGTAGAACCGGGATACCGAGTCTGATCGGAATGTCTCGGGAGAAGGTATATCCTTCGTTGACTGTGAGAGCTTGTCATGGGCTAAGTTGGGACTCCCCTGCAGGGATTTGAACTTTCGAAAGCCGTGCCCACGGTTATGGGCAGATGGGAATTTGTTAATGTCCGGTTGTAGATAACTTGAACCTTAACTTAATTAAAATGAATCAACTGTGTGTGTTATAGTGATGGTCTCTTCTCAGGGGAGTCCGGGAAGTGAACACGGTGTTGGAGTAATGTTTGCTGTAGTTGGTTCTCTAGTTCTTCGTTCGTGCTTTGCCTTCTCTTCTCGCTCTCTTTTGCGAACAGGTTAGCCACCATATATGCTAGTCGCTTGCTACAGCTCCACATATTACCTTTGCCTTTCCTATAAGCTTAAATAGTCTTGATCGCGAGGGTGCGAGATTGCTGAGTCCCTGTGGCTCACAGATTACTTCCAAACCAGATGCAGGGCCCGATGACTCCGTTCCAGATGATGCGCTTCAGCTCAAGTGGGAGTTCGACGAAGACTCACGCCGTTACTATGTGTCTTTCCCTGATGATCAGTAGTGGTGCCCAGTTGGGGCGATCGGGACCATGTCGCTTGTTGGGGTTGATCTTTTATTTTGGTACCATAGTCGGACCATGAGTGATTGGTTGATGTAATGCTATTTATGTACTTTGTTTGACGTGGCGAGTGTAAGCCAACTATGTACCTTTCCCTTTATTATCTATATTACATGGGATGTTGTGAAGATTACCTTACTTGCGACATTGCTTTCAATGTGGTTATGCCTCTAAGTCGTGCTTCGACACGTAGGAGATATAGCCGCATCGAGGGCGTTACAAGTTGGTAATCAGAGCCTTCCCCGACCTTAGGAGCCCCCACTGCTTGATCGTTATTAGCAGCTGTTGTTATGTGTAGAAAAAAATGTTTTGAGTCATTTAGGAATTATATATCGGAGAGTTTAGGAATTCTTTTTACTCCCCAGTCCCTTCATCGCTCTAGTAAGGCATCCTGACGTAGAGTTTTGACTCTTCTCTTCTCAAATTTCACTAATTTTTTTTAGGATCACGCAGGTATCTTGGAATCGTTCCGATCGATTTGTGACGAGAACATTGTTCTTGGTGCCTCCTGTCATTTAGGGGTTGTGGCAGTGTCCCGGGGAGTTAGCTCCGAGGTGTTGTCGTCACAATTTTATCGTTGCAGTTCTGGAATACCCGAGTTTAGTTCGCCGACATCGAAAATCTCTTTTATGCAGTTGTTGGTGAGATAACCTCGATGCCACCCAGTACTGGGCGGGAGTTCGGGAGTATTGCCATAACTTGTATAACAGATGCTTTTCGAAGGTTGAGGTAGATGGTTTCCGAAGTTTTTCTCGCTTATGTGTTGAAGGATGGATACAACTGGATGTAGGATTTGCTAGATTTGGGTGAGATATTTTGCTTCCCCTGTATCCCCAACACCTGATTGCATAACTGGAAAGGTTCGGGAGTTTCATAGGTGGGAATTCTTGTAGCTCTAGTTCTTCTTCCACGGATATTTGGTTTGAGATTGGGTGATCTTTACCGAGTATTCGTTCTTGCTCCGTATCTTGTTGATTTATTCCTCTACCTAAATTCTAAGTGGCTTCTCAATTTATGGATATGTGACCATTTCAATTGGAATGCATTCGTTCATTTTGTTCGGATGTGAAGACTATATGTTGCAATTTCACCCCGTTGGATTCAGCTTCAATATTTGTCTATCAGTGTGCTAATGGATGTCAACCTCTTCAAGATGGCTCCTCCAACGCGCACGAATCTGAATCCTAATCCGCCACCACCACCTCCACCTCCGGAGGCATGGCAAGCTGTGATGGCCGCTACCAATGCAAACACACAGTTGATCATGCAAATTCTTAAAGAGCGCAACCAAGCGAACCAAGGCAACCAAGGCAACCAGGGCAACAATCAGAATCACTTTGCTACACTCAACCAGTTCCTTGCTAACCAGCCAAAGACCTTCAGCAATTGTGTTGAGGCAACTGATGCTGACGATTGGCTCGTGGACTTGTGCAAGCATTTCGAGTGTAGTAACGTCAGGCCTGAGGACTTTGTCAAGTTCGCTTCCTTCCAACTCAAAGACCAAGCTGCAGAATGGTTTCAGCAGTACAAAGATTCTAGAGGAGGCCGTGTGATTACCTGGGATGAATTCCGTCAAGACTTCAAAGCTCATCATATTCCTCAGAGCGTGGTTGAAAGCAAGCATGAGGAATTCCGTAACATGAAGCAAGGCTCTTTGTCTGTCTATGACTACAACAAGTTGTTTCAGAAGCTCGCTTGCTTTGCTAAGCGGGACGTCCCTGACGAGAAGAGCATGATATACCAGTTCAGGGGTGGTCTCAGAGAAGAAATCCAGCTAGCTCTTGTTCTCTTTGAGCCCTTGAGGTACGATGAGTTCTACAACATGGAATTGAAGCAAGAGGCTTCTCAACTGAAGTGTGATGCTTCCAAGAAGCGAGTCAGAGATGCTACTCCTTATTCCTCTACTCAAGTGGCCAAGCAGCAGAAGTATTGGCTTCCTCCTCCTCCGTCCCGTCATCCATATCAACAGAAGAGCAAAAGTGGCAGTGGATCTTCCCACCCACCCAACCCTGGCTTTCAGAACAAGACTTCGTCTCAAGCTTCAAGATCGAGTGCTTCGTATCACCATCCGCTTTCAGAGATCACGTGCAACAAGTGCCAACAGAAGGGTCACTATGCCAACAAATGCTTCAATCAGAGGCGTCTCCCTCCTCCTCCTCCTCCTATGAGATCGGCAAGTACAGCTGTGGTCAAGCATAACCCCAAGTACGCCAAGGTCAACATGGTGAATGTAGCTCAGGCAGAGGACTCGTTTGTCATCTTGGGTAACCTTCCTATTAACGATGTTCCTGCAAAAGTACTTTTTGACACTGGTGCATCACATTGTTTCATCTCGAGACCTTTTGCATCTAAGCATGGGTGGTATTCTCAAGTTATGCATAAACCGTTAGCAGTTGTCTCTCCGGGTAGATGTTTGCTCGCAAACTACGAGATTCCAGATATTACAAATTCGATGGGTGATTTCAAGTTTCTGGCTTCTCCAATGGTTCTTGGTAACTCGGATATTGATCTTATTCTCGGGATGGATTGGCTTTCTAAGCACAAGGCTCAGCTTGATTGTGCAGCTAGGCAGATTCAATTGACTCATTCGTCTGAGGATGTAATTGTCTTTGCCACTCGGGATAATACAATCCGTCTGTTTTCTCTCAATGAGAAGGGTGAACTGGATGCCATCTCGCAAATTCCAGTCATTTGCGAATATCAAGACGTCTTTCCAGAAGAGCTTCCAGGAATGCCTCCGCACCGGCCAGTTGAATTCGTCATCGATCTTGAGCCTGGCACAGAACCGTTTTGCAAGCGTCCCTACAAGCTCGAACCTGAAGAGTTGAAGGAGCTGAAGAAGCAACTCGATATTCAAGAGCGAATGGGTCTTATCCGACCTAGTTCTTCTCCGTGGGGTTGTGGAGTTCTTTTTGTGAAGAAGAAGGATGGAACGGACCGACTTTGTGTTGACTACCGTCCATTGAACAAGAAGACTATCAAGAACAAATACCCACTTCCCAACATCAACGAGCTGTTCAAACAACTCAAAGGTGCCCAAGTATTCTCCAAGCTTGATCTCCATATGGGTTATCACCAGATTGGAATCCGTGAGCAAGATATTCCCAAGACGGCTTTCAGAACAAGCTATGGTTCATACGAATACACTGTCATGTCTTTTGGCCTTGTCAACGCTCCTCCGACTTTCTCTCGCATGATGAACTTCATCTTCAACGCCTACACCAATGACTTCGTTTTGGTCTATCTCGACGACATTCTGGTCTTTTCGAAGAACAAGGAAGATCATGCCAAGCACTTGCGTTTGGTGCTCAATAAGCTCAGGGAACATCAGTTCTACGCCAAGTTCTCAAAGTGCGAGTTTTGGCTCGATGAGGTTCTTTATCTTGGGCATATCATCTCTACCAAGGGCATTGCGGTGAATCCTGAGAAGGTGTCTGCAATTGTGAATTGGGAACCACCTCAGAACATGAAGCAACTCCGTAGCTTCCTCGGTCTCGCAAGCTATTGTCGAAGGTTCGTTGAGAACTTTTCAAAGATCGCGAAGCCTCTTTCAAACCTTCTCCAGAAGCACGTCAAGTACGTTTGGTCTCCGGAATGTGACATCGCTTTCAACACTTTGAAAGATAAATTGGTCACTGCTCCAGTTCTGACTCCTCTTGATGAATCCAAACCGTTCGAGGTCTTCTGTGATGCCTCTCTCCAAGGTCTTGGTGCAGTGTTGATGCAAGAGAAGAAAGTTGTGGCTTATACCTCTTGCCAGTGGAAGCCCAACGAGAAGAACTACCCCACTCATGACCTCGAGTTGGCGGCAGTTGTGCATGCTCTTTTGATTTGGAGACATCTCTTATTGGGAAGAAAAGTGGACATCTTCACTGACCACAAGAGTCTCAAGTACATCTTCACTCAGCCTAATCTCAACCTCAGGCAGACTCGATGGGTCGAAATGATTCAAGAGTATAATCCGAGTATCGAGTATACTCCAGGCAATGCCAATGTGATTGCTGACGCATTGAGCAGGAAGGCTTACTGCAACAGTCTTATTCTCAAGCCTTACCAACCCGAGCTTTGTGAAGCTTTCCGCAAACTCAATCTGCAAGTTGTTCCTCAAGGTTTCCTCGCCAACCTTCTAGTCTCTCCTACCTTGGAAGAGCAGATTCGTCAGGCTCAGCTTCTTGATGCTATGGTGAAGAAGGTGAAGATTGGGATTGCCAAGAGTCAACCCAAGTACAAGTGCTACCGCCTTGATGACAAGGATACTCTTTTCTTCGAGGATCGTATTGTTGTGCCCAAAGGTGATCTTCGTAAAGTTATCATGAATGAGGCTCACAATTCTCTCCTCTCCATCCACCCTTGGAGCACGAAGATGTATCAGGACCTCAAGCAGGCTTATTGGTGGACTCGAATGAAGCGCGAGATTGCTCAGTTCGTGAATGAGTGTGATGTCTGCAGAAGAGTGAAGGCAGAACACCAAAGGCCAGCTGGTCTCCTCCAACCTCTTGCCATTCTAGAATGGAAGTTTGACCACATTGAGATGGACTTCGTGACTGGGTTTCCAAAGTCCAAGCGTGGCAATGATGCTATATTCGTTGTCATCGACAAACTCACTAAAGTGGCTCACTTTCTGCCTATCAAAGAGTCTATCACTGCAGCTCAATTGGCGGAGCTTTATACCTCTCGTATTGTCTCTCTGCATGGTATTCCACAGGTGATCTCTTCAGACCGTGGTAGCATCTTTACCTCCAAGTTTTGGGAGTCTTTTCAGAAGGCCATGGGCACCAACATCCGCTTTAGCACAGCTTTCCATCCTCAAACTAGCGGTCAAGTCGAGCGTGTCAATCAGATTCTTGAAGATATGCTCAGGGCTTGTGTGATCTCCTTCGGCATGAATTGGGAAGATTGTCTTCCATACACCGAATTCTCCTACAACAATAGTTTTCAAGCAAGTTCGGGCAAGGCCCCATTCGAAATTCTGTATGGCAGGAAGTGCCGTACTCCTCTTAACTGGTCAGAAACCGGTGAACGTCAACTTCTGGGAAATGACTTAATCATAGAGGCAGAAGAGATGTGTAAAGTTTGATACTTGATAATTGTTTTGAGATATGGAGATGGTGATGTTAGAGTTATGCTAGTTGAGTAGTTGTGAATTTGAGAAATACTTGTGTTAATGTTTGTGATTCCCGTAGCATGCACGTATGGTGAACCGTTATGTGATGAAGTCGGAGCATGATTTATTTATTGATTGTCTTCCTTATGAGTGGCGGTCGGGGACGAGCGATGGTCTTTTCCTACCAATCTATCCCCCTAGGAGCATGCACGTAATACTTTGCTTTGATAACTTGTAGATTTTTGCAATAAGTATATGAGTTCTTTATGACTAATGTTGAGTCCATGGATCATACGCACTCTCACCCTTCCACCATTGCTAGCCTCTCTAATACCGCGCACCTTTCGCCGTATCATACACCCATCATATACCTTCCTCAAAATAGCCACCATACCTACCTATCATGGCATTTCCATAGCCATTCCGAGATATATTGTAACGCCCTCGATGCGGCTATATCTCCCACGTGTCGAAGCACAACTTAGAGGCATAACCGCATTGAAAGCAATGTCGCAAGTGAGGTAATCTTCACACAACCCATGTAATACATAAGGGAAAGAGATACATAGTTGGCTTACAATCGCCACTTCATACAAATACATGAATAAAGCATTACATCATCCAAATACAATCAGGGTCCGACTATGGAACCAAAATAAAAGAAGAACCCCAAATGCGACAAGGTCCCCGATCGACCCCAACTGGGCTCCACTACTGATCAACTAGAACGAAACAACACGAAGGA
Source organism: Triticum aestivum (assembly GCF_018294505.1). NCBI lineage: Eukaryota > Viridiplantae > Streptophyta > Magnoliopsida > Poales > Poaceae > Triticum > Triticum aestivum. The sequence goes on along the minus strand of NC_057812.1, from coordinate 442,814,707 downwards.
CAAGATCTTCAACGAGCTCCTCCTGAGCTGGGTTGCATCATCTGCACGGACTCATCGGCACCTGCAAGCTGGTTTGGAAGTATCTGTGAGCCACGGGGACTCAGCAATCTCGCACCCTCGTGATCAAGACTATTTAAGCTTATGGGTAAGGTAAAAGTATGAGGTGGAGCTGCAGCAAGCGACTAGCATATATGGTGGCTAACATACGCAAATGAGAGCGAGAAGAGAAGGCAAAGCACGGTCGATAAAAGTATGATCAAGAAGTGATCCTAAAACAACCTATGTCAAGCATAACTCCAACACCGTGTTCACTTCCCGGACTCCGCCGGAAAGAGACCATCATGGTAACACACGCGGTTGATGTATTTTAATTAAGGTCAACTTCAGGTTTTCTACAACCGAACATTAACAAATTCCCATCTGCCCATAACCGCAGGCACGGCTTTCAAAAGTTCAAATCCCTGCAGGGGTGTCCCAACTTAGCCCATCACAAGCTCTCACGGTCAACGAAGGAATAGACCTCCTCCCGAGACGTTCCGATCAGACTCGGTATCCCGGTTCTACAAGACACTTCGACAAGTTAAAACAAATCCAGCAACACCGCCTGAATGTGCCGACAAATCCCGATAGGAGCTGCACATATCTCGTTCTCAGGGCACACTCAGATGAGCTCTCCATACAACTAAAACCAAACCTCAAGTTTCCCCGAGGGAGCGCTGCATAGGACTCTAGTTTGGACCAACACTCAGAGGAGCACTGGCCCGGGGGGGGGGGGTTAGAATAAAGATGACCCTTGAGTCTGCAGAACCCAAGGGAAAGAAAAGGCTAGGTGGCAAATGGTAAAACCAATGTTGGGCCTTGCTGGAGGAGTTTTATTCAAGGCGAACTGTCAAGGGGTTCCCATTATTACCCAACCGCGTAAGGAACGCAAAATCCGGGAACATAACACCGATATGACGGAAACTAGGGCGGCAAGAGTGGAACAAAACACCGGGCATAAGGCCGAGCCTTCCACCCTTTACCAAGTATATAGATGCATTAATTAAATAAGATATATAGTGATATCCCAACAAGTAAACATGTTCCAACAAGGAACAACATCTCCATGTTCCAACAAGGAACAAACTTCAATCTTCACCTGCAACTAACAACGCTATAAGAGGGGCTGAGCAAAGCGGTAACATAGCCAAACAACGGGTTGCTAGGACAAGGTGGGTTAGAGGCTTGGTTCAACAATATAGGAGGCATGATAAGCAAGTGGTAGGTATCGCAGCATAGGCATAGCAAAAGAGCGAGCAACTAAGCAAGCAAAGATAGAAGTGATTTCGAGGGTATGATCATCTTGCCTGAAATCCCGCAAGGAAGAAGAACAAGTCCATGAAGAAGACAAACGGACGTAGACGAACGGGTCCTCACAAACGCGACGTTACCGGAACCAACCAAAAGAAGCAAACACCGGAAAGAAGCACACAACATAGTAAACAACCAACACATGAACATGATATGATATGCGGGATGTGGTATGCGATGCACATGCATGATTTGCAAAGTAATGAATGAACCTGGGCTCAACTTGGAAATCCAAGTGTGCCACTGGAAAGATGATATGAAATCGCTTGAAAACGATATAAAGATCACTGGAATCGGAGTTACGGTTTGGAAATGGCAAGCAATTCAAATATGACCACGATCTGCGATTTACAGCAAGTAGCCATCTAAATGCATGAAGATGAACATGCTACAGTACTCAAACATGGCATCAAAATACATGGCAGGAATCCATTCAAGATGCTTAACAAAAGTCTAGCACTGAGCTACGGCCAATTCATCCACTAACAGGTTCAAACAAGCATGGCAAAAATGCATATGGCAAATAGATCTCAGACTTAGTGAAATTAACACTTGTCTGAAATTTCAGATCAGATAGCACTCTTCGGAGCATGAAAACTATATGCTACAGGACCAGAACATGGAAAAGTAAAGCATGGCATGAAGATACTCAAAGAGCTTAACAGAAGTCCCTTAGTGACCTTGAGCCAAAAGGGATCAGAAAATACAATTGCAAGCATGTGAACATGGCAAAAACATAATCAGTTCTCAGACTTGGTGAAAACTGGAGCATGCTGAAAACAGATATCAAGTAGGCATGTTTACGAGCTCGATGCACTCACTACAGAGCAAGTCATGACAATCTAAGCATACACCCATCAAGAATACACATTATACAAGCTAGACATGGCAAGAACAAAAACATAGCATGCACGAATCAACTACAACATCCTCGGCAAAATTGCTAACAAGTAGACAATCTGCCCAGATTCACGAAATGACAAAAGTAGAGCTCGATTGACTCAAGCTAGGGTGCTCCATAATTATTAGGAGGATATGTTATATAGAGAAATCACCAGGTGAACTCCCTCGGTTTAAATGGACTGAAAATCCATACGATTTATTTATTTGATTTGAGATGCAAAGATTAAAGACATGATGACATGATGCAAATGCACATGATGCAAAGATGAAAACGATGAACCAAACAAATCACACGACGAAACCCGGAAACATGGAAGGCAACTGAAGCTCCGGTCTTGGGGCGTTACATATATTGCCATGCAACTTTCCACCATTCCGTTTACTATGACACGCTCCATCATTGTCATATTGCTTTGCATGATCAGGTAGTTGACATTGTATTTGTGGCAAAGCCACCGTTCATAATTCTTTCGTACATGTCACTTATGAGTCATTGCATATCCCGGTACACCGCCGGAGGCATTCACATAGAGTCATATTTTGTTCTAAGTATCGAGTTGTAATTCTTGAGTTGTAAGGAAATAAAAGTGTGATGATCATCATTGTTAGAGCATTGTCCCAGTGAGGAAAGGATGATGGAGACTATGATTCCCCCACAAGTTGGGATGAGACTCCAGACGAAAAAAAGAGGCCATAAAAAAAGGAGAAGGCCCAAATTAAAAAAAATGAGAGAAAAAGAGAGAAGGGATAATGCTACTATCCTTTTACCACACTTGTGCTTCAAAGTAGTACCATGATCTTCATAATAGAGTCTCCTATGTTATCACTTTCATATACTAGTGGGAATTTTTCATTATAGAACTTGGCTTGTATATTCCAATGGTGGGCTTCCTCAAAATGCCCTAGGTCTTCGTGAGCAAGCAAGTTGGATGCACACCAACTTAGTTTTTTTGAGCTTTCATATACTTATAGCTCTAGTGCATCCATTGCATGGCAATCCCTACTCACTCACATTGATATCTATTGGTGGCCATCTCCATAGCCCGTTGATACGTCTAGTTGATGTGATACTATCTTCTCCCTTTTTGTCTTCTCCACAACCACCATTCTATTCCACCTAAAGTGCTATGTCCATGGCTCACGCTCATGTATTGCATGAAGATTGAAAAAGTTTTGAGAATGTCAAAAGTATGAAACAATTGCTTGGCTTGTCATCGGGGTTGTGCATGATTTACATACTTTGTGTGGTGAAGATAGAGCATAGCCAGACTATATGGTTTTGTAGGGATAACTTTCGTTGGCCATGTTATTTTGAGAAGACATAATTGCTTAGTTAGTATGCTTGAAGTATTATTATTTCTATGTCAATATTAAACTTTTGTCTTGAATCTTTCAGATCTGAATATTCATACCACAATTAAGAAGAATTACATTGGAAATATGCCAAGTAGCATTCCACATCAAAAATTCTGTTTTATCATTTACCTACTCGAGGACGAGCAGGAATTAAGCTTGGGGATGCTTACGTCTCCAATGTATCTATAATTTTTGATTGCTCCATGCTATATTATCTACTGTTTTGGACATTATTGGGCTTTATTATCCACTTCTATATTATTTTCGGGACTAACCTATTAACCAGAGGACCAGCCTAGAATTGCTGTTTTTTTGCCTATTTTAGGGTTTTGAAGAAAAGGAATACCAAACGGAGTCCAAACGGAATGAAACCTTCGGGAACATGATTTTTGGAACGAACAAGACCCAGGAGACTTGGACCCTACGTCAAGCAACCAACAGGGAGGCCACGAGGTAGGGAGGGTGCGCCTACCCCCCAGGCGCGCCCTCCACCCTCGTGGGCCCCCTGTTGCTCCAACGACGTACTTCTTCCTCCTATATATACCTACGTACCCCCAAATGATCAGATACGGAGCCAAACCCCTAATTCCACCGCCGTAACTTTCTGTATCCACGAGATCCCATCTTGGGGCCTGTTTCGGAGCTCTGTCGGAGGGGGCATCGATCACAGAGGGATTCTACATCAACACCATAGCCTCTTCGATGAAGTGTGAGTAGTTTACCTTAGACCTTCGGGTCCATAGTTATTAGCTAGATGGCTTCTTCTCTCTTTTTGGATCTCAATACAAAGTTCTCCCCCTCTCTTGTGGAGATCTATTTGATGTAATCTTCTTTTGCGATGTGTTTGTTGAGATCGATGAATTGTGGGTTTATGATCAAGTTTATCTATGAACAATATTTGAATCTTCTTTGAATTCTTTTATGTATGATTGTTTATCTTTGCAAGCCTCTTCGAATTATCAATTTGGTTTGGCCTACTAGATTGACCTTTCTTGCAATGGGAGAAGTGCTTAATTTTGGGTTCAACCTTGCAGTGTCCTTTCCCAGTGACAGTAGGGGCAGCAATGCACATATTGTATTGTTGCCATCGAGGATAACAAGATGGGGTTTTCATCATATTGCATGAGTTTATCCCTCTACATCATGTCATATTGCTTAAGGCGTTACTCTGTTCTTATGAACTTAATACTCTAGATGCATGCTGGATAGCGGTCGATGTGTGGAGTAATAGTAGTAGATGCAGGCAGGAGTCGGTCTACTTGTCTTGGACGTGATGCCTATATACATGATCATACCTAGATATTCTCATAACTATGCTCAATTCTGTCAATTGCTCAACAGTAATTCGTTCACCCACTGTAAAATACTTATGCTCTTGAGAGAAGCCACTAGTGAAACCTATGGCCCCCGGGTCTATCTTCATCATATTAAATCTTCCAATACTTAGTTATTTTCATTGCTTTTATTTTACTTTGCATCTTTGTCATAAAAATACCGAAAATATTATCTTATCATATCTATCAGATCTCACTCTCGTAAGTGACCGTGTAGGGATTGACAAGCCCTTATCGCGTTGGTTGCGAGGATTTATTTGTTCTGTGTAGGTGTGAGGGACTCGCGCGTAGCCTCCTACTGGATTGATACCTTGGTTCTCAAAAACTGAGGGAAATACTTACGCTACTTTGCTGCACCACCCTTTCCTCTTCAAGGGAAAACCAACGCAAGTGCTCAAGAGGTAGCATGATGCTTATGTGAAAAGGTTTCATCCCGATCATCTCAAACCCAAATCGGAGAAATGTGTCTGCATAGGATACCCAAAGGATACAGTTGGGTACACCTTCTATCACAAATCCGAAGGCTAGACATTCATTGCTAAGAATGGATCTTTTCTAGAGAAGGAGTTTCTCTCGAAAGAAGTGAGTGGGAGGAAAGTAGAACTGGTGCAAGCATCTCGGAGTTGGAATATATGCTTTGATAAAGTGATCAAAGCATATGGTTTTATGCAGACTTGCGGTGAAGCCTGTATTTACAAGAAAGTGAGTGGGAGCACTACAACATTTCTGATAAGTATATGTGAATGACATATTGTTGATCAGAAATAATGTAGAATTTTCTTGAAAGCATAAAGGAGTGTTTGAAAAGAGTTTTTCAAAGAAAGACCTCGATGAAGCTGCTTACACATTAAGCATCAAGATCTATAGAGATAGATCAAGACGCTTGATAAGTTTTTTTTCAATGAGTACATACCTTGACAATATTTTGAAGTAGTTCAAAATGGAACAGTCAAAGAAGGAGTTCTTGCCTGTGTTGCAAGGTGTGAGGTTGAGTAAAGACTCAAAACCCGACCACAACAGAAAATAGAAAGAGAATGAAAAGTCATTCCCTATGCCTCAGTCATAGGTTCTATAAAGTATGCTACGTTGTTTAGCAGTCCTATTGTTTACCTTAGCATGATTCTGGCAAGGGAGTACAATAGTGATCTAGGAGTAGATCACTGGACAACGGTCAAAATTATCCTTAGATAACTAAGGAAATATTTCTCGGTTATGGAGGTGATAAAAGAGTTCGTTGTAAAGAGTTACGTTGATGCAAGCTTTTACATCGATCAGATAACTCTAAGTCTCGATCTGGATACATATTGAAAGTGGGAGCAATTAGCTAGACTAGCTCCGTGCAGAGCATTGTAGACATAGAAATTTGCGAAATACATACGGATCTGAATGTTGCAGACCCGTAGACTAAACTTCTCTCACAAGAAAAACATGATCACTCTTTGGGTGTTAATCACATAGCGATGTGAACTAAATTATTGACTCTAGTAAACCCTTTGGGTAGTAGTCACATGGAGATGTGAACTAATCACATAAAAATGTGAACTAGATTATTGACTCTAGTGCAAGTGGGAGACTGAAGGAAATATGCCCTAGAGGCAATAATATCATTATTATTTATTTCCTTATATCATGATAAATGTTTATTATTCATGCTAGAATTGTATTAACTGGAAACTTAGTACATGTGTGAATACGTAGACAAACAGAGTGTCACTAGTATGCCTCTACTTGACTAGCTCGTTGAATCAAAGATGGTTAAGTTTCCTAGCCATAGACATGAGTTGTCATTTGATTAACGGGATCACATCATTAGAGAATGATGTGATTGACTTGACCCATTCCGTTAGCTTAGCACGATGACCGTTTAGTTTGTTGCTACTACTTTGTTCATGACTTATACATGTTCCTCTGACTATGAGATTATGCAACTCTTGAATACTGGAGAAACACTTTGTGTGCTACCAAACGTCACAACGTAACTGGGTGATTATAAAGGTCCTCTACAGGTGTCTGCGATGGTACTTGTTGAGTTGCCATAGATCGAGATTAGGATTTGTCACTCCGATTGTCGGAGAGGTATCTTTGGGCACTCTCGGTAATGCACATAACTATAAGCCTTGCAAGCAATGTGACTAATGAGTTAGTTGCGGGATGGAGCATTAGGGAACGAGTAAAGAGACTTGTCGGTAACGATATTGAACTAGGTATTGAGATACCGACGATCAAATCTCGGGCAAGTAACATACTGATGACAAAGGGAATAACATCTCGTTATGCGGTTTGACCGATAAAGATATTCGTAGAATATGTAGGAGCCAATATGAGCATCCATGTTCCTCTATTGGTTATTGACCGGAGACATGTCTCGGTCATGTCTACATAGTTCTCGAACCCGGGGGTCTGCACGCTTAACGTTCGATGACGATCGGTATTATGAGTTTATGTGTTTTGATGTACCAAAGGTAGTTCGGAGTTCCGGATTTGATCACGGACATTACGAGGAGTCTTGGAATGGTCGAGACGTAAAGATCAATATATTGGAAGCCTATATTTGGACACCGAAATGGTTCCGAGTGGTTCGGGCATTTTTCCGGAATACTGGGAGCTTACCGGAACCCCTCGGGAAGTATATGGGCCTTATTGGGCCTTAGTGGAATAGAGGAGAGGGAAGGGAAAAGAGGGAGGCGCGCCCCCCATGCCCAATCTGAATTGGGAAGGGGGCCGGCCCCCCTTTCCTTCCTCCCTCTCTCCTCCTTCCTTCCTCTCCTACTTCTACTTGGAAGGGGGAGGATCCTACTCCCGGAGGGAGTAGGACTCCCCTAGGGCGCACCATAGAGAGGGCCGGCTCTCGATACGTCTCGAACGTATCTATAATTTTTGATTGTTCCATGCTATTATATATTCTGTTTTGGATGTTTAATGGGCTTATTTTACACTTTTATATTATTTTTGGGACTAACCTATTAACCGGAGGCCCAACCCAAATTGCTATTTTTTGCTTATTTCAGTGTTTCGCAGAAAAGGAATATCAAACGGAGTCCAAATGGAATGAAACCTTTGGGAGCGTGATTTTTGGAACAAACGTGATCCAGAGGACTTGGAGTGGACGTCAAGCAATCAACAAGGCGGCCACGAGGCAGGGGGCACACCTACCCCCTGGGCGCGCCCTCCCCCCTCGTGGCTCCACCGACCTACTTCTTCCTCCTATATGTACCTACGTACCCTGAAAACATCCAAGAGCACCACGAAAGACTATTTCCACCGCCGCAACCTTCTGTACCCAAGAGATCCCATCTTGGGGCCTTTTTCGAAGCTTCGCCGGAGGGGGCATTGATCACGGAGGGCCTCTACATCAACTCCACGGCCCCTCCGATGATGTGTGAGTAGTTTACCTTAGACCTTTGGGCCCATAGTTATTAGTTAGATGGCTTCTTCTCTCTCTTTGGATCTCAATACAAAGTTCTCCTCGATTCTCTTGGAGATCTATTCGATGTAACTCTTTTTGCGGTGTGTTTGTCGAGATCCGATGAATTGTGGGTTTATGATCAAGATTATCTATGAACAATATTTGAATCTTCTTTGAATTCTTTTATGTATGATTGGTTATCTTTGCAAGTCTCTTCGAACTATCAGTTTGGTTTGGCCTACTAGATTGATCTTTCTTGCAATGGGAGAAGTGCTTAGCTTTGGGTTCAATCTTGCGGTGCTCGATCCCAGTGACAGAAAGGGAAACGACACGTATTGTATTGTTGCCATCAAGGATAAAAAGATGGGGTTTATATCATATTGCATGAGTTTATCCCTCTACATCATGTCATGTTGCTTAAAGCGTGACTCTGTTCTTATGAACTTAATACTCTAGATGCATGCTAGATAGCGGTCGATGTGTGGAGTAATAGTAGTAGATGCAGGCAGGAGTCGGTCTACTTGTCACGGACGTGATGCCTATATACATGATCATACCTAGATATTCTCATAATTATTCGCTTTTCTATCAATTGCTCGACAGTAATATGTTCACCCACCGTAATACTTATGCTATCTTGAGAGAAGCCACTAGTGAAACCTATGGCCCCCGGGTCTATTCTCCATCATACAAGTTTCCAATCTATTTTATTTTGCAATCTTTCCATTCAATCTATATCATAAAAATACCAAAAATATTTATCTTATTATCATTATCTCTATCAAATCTCACTCTTGCAATTGGTCGTGAAGGGATTGACAACCCCTTTACCGTGTTGGTTGCGAGGTTCTTATTTGTTTGTGTAGGTACGAGGTGACTCGCGCGTGGTCTCCTACTAGATTGATACCTTGGTTCTCAAAAACCGAGGGAAATACTTACGCTGCTTTGCTGCATCACCCTTTCCTCTTCAAGGGAAAACCAACGCATTCTCAAGAGGTAGCAAGAAGGATTTCTGGCGCCGTTGCCGGGGAGATCTACGCCAAGTCAAGACATACCAAGTACCCATCACAACTCTTATCCTTCGCATTACATTATTTGCCATTTGCCTCTCGTTTTCCTCTCCCCCACTTCACCCATGCCATTTTATTCGCCCTCTCTTTCCGTTCGCTTTTTCCTTGCTTGTTTGCTTGTGTGTTGGATTGCTTGCTTGTCACGATGGCTCAAGATAATACTAAATCGTGTGACTTTTCCAATACCAACAATAATGATTTTATTAGCACTCCGATTGCTCCTCTTACCAATGCTGAATCTTGTGAAATTAATACCACTTTGCTGAATCTTGTCATGAAGGATCCATTTTCTGGCCTTCCTAGTGAAGATGCCACTACCCATCTAAACAACTTTGTTGATTTATGTGATATACAAAAGTAGAAAGATGTGGATAATGATATTGTTAGACTTAAGCTATTTCCGTTTTCGCTTAGAGATCGTGCTAAAGCTTGGTTTTCGTCTTTGCCTAAAAATAGTATTGATTCATGGAATAAGTGCAAAGATGCTTTTATCTCTAAGTATTTTCCTCCCGCTAAGATCATCTCTCTTAGAAACGATATTATGAATTTTAAGCAACTTGATCATGAGCATGTTGCACAATCTTGGGAGAGGATGAAATTAATGATACATCATTGCCCTACACATGGTTTGAATTTATGGATGATTATACAATTTTTTATGCCGGATTGAATTTTGCTTCTAGAAATCTTTTAGATTCGGCCGCGGGAGGCAATTTTATGGAAATCACTTTAGGAGAAGGTACCAAACTCCTAGATAATATTATGGTTAATTATTCTCAATGGCACACGGAAATATCTACTAGTAAAAAGGTGCATGCAATTGAAGAGATTAATGTTTTGAGTGGAAAGATGGATGAACTTATGAAATTGTTTTCTAATAAGAGTGATCCTACTGATCCCAGTGATATGCCTTTGACAACTTTGATTGAGAATAATAATGAATCTATGGATGTGAATTTTGTTGGTAGGAACAATTTTGGTAATAACACGTATAGAGGTAATTTTAATCCTAGGCCATTTCCTAGTAATTCCTCTAATAATTATGGTAATTCCTACAAAAATTCTTATGGAAATTATAATAAGATGCCCTATGATTTTGAATCTAGTATTAAAGAATTTATTACTTCGCAAAAGAGTTTCAATGCTTTGATTGAAGAAAAGTAGCTTATGATTGATGAGTTGGCTAGGAACGTGGATAGAATTTCTCTTGATGTTGATTCTTTGAAACTTAGATCTATTCCACCTAATCATGATATCAATGAGTCTCTCAAAGCTATGATAATTTCCATTGATGAATGCGAAGAAAGAACCGCTAGGATGCGTGCTAAAAAAGATTGCTTTGTGAAAGCGTGTTCTTCTAGTTTCCATGACAATAATGATGAAGATCTAAAAGGTATTGATGTGTCCCCTATTAAATCTTTGTTTTGCAATATGAATCTTGATAATGATGGGACTGGAGATGAGTCAACTTTAGTTAGAAGGCGTCCCAATGATTCAGAGTTTTTTGATCTTGATGCAAAAATTGGTAAAAGTGGGATTGGAGAGGTCAAAACTTTATATAGCAATGAACCCACTATCTTGGATTTCAAGGAATTTAATTATGACAATTGCTCTTTGATAGATTGTATTTCCTTGTTGAAATCCGTGCTAAATTCTCCTCATGCTTATAGTCAAAATAAAGCCTTTACTAAACATATCATTGATGCTTTGATGCAATCTTATGAAGAAAAACTTGAGTTGGAAGTTTCTATCCCTAGAAAACTTTATGATGAGTGGGAACCTACAACTAAAATTAAAATTAAAGATCATGAATGCTATGCTTTGTGTGATTTGGGTGCTAGTGTTTCCATGATCCCAAAAACTTTGTGTGATTTGCTAGGTTTCCGTGAATTTGATGATTGTTCTTTAAACTTGCACCTTGCGGATTCCACTATTAAGAAACCTAGGGGAAGGATTAATTATGTTCTTATTATTTCAAATAGGAATTAGGTGCCCGTATATTTCATTGTTCTTGATATAGATTACAATCCTTCATGTCCTATTATTCTTGGTAGACCTTTCCTTAGAACGATTGGTGCAATTATTGATATGAAGGAAGGGAATATTAGATTCCAATTTACTTTAAGGAAAGGCATGGAACACTTCCCTAGAAAGAAAATTAAATTACCATATGAATCTATTATGAGAGCCACCTATGGATTGCCTACCAAAGATGGCAATACCTAGATTTATCCTCGCTTTTATGCCTAGCTAGGGGCGTTAAATGATAGCGCTGGTTGGGAGGCAACCCAATTTTATTTTTATTCCTTGCTTTTTGTTCCTGTTTAGTAATAAATAATTTGTCTAGCCTCTGTTTTGGTTGTGTTTTTTGTGTTTAATTAGTGTTTGTGCCAAGTAGAACCATTGGGAAGTTGGGGAAAGTCTTTTTGATCTTGCTGTCAAAAACAGAAACTTCAGTGCTCACGAGAATTGCTGCCATTTTTTACTGGAGAGTGCTATTTAGTTAATTATTTTTGAAGATGATTAATAGATAAATTCCTCACGTCCAGCAATTTATTTTAGAGTTTTTTGGGTTCCAGAAGTATTCGGAACGTACAGATTACTACAGATTGTTCTGTTTTTGACAGATTCTGTTTTTCATGTGTTGTTTGCTTATTTTGATGAATCTATGGCTAGTAATAGAGTTTATGAACCATAGAAAAGTTGGAATACAATAGGTTTAACACCAATATAAATAAATAATGGATTCATTACAGTACCTTGAAGTGGTGGTTTGTTTTCTTTTACTAACGGAGCTCACGGAGATTTTCTCTTAAGTTTTGTGTTGTGAAGTTTTCAAGTTTTGGGTAAAGGTTTGATGAATTATGGAACAAGGAGTGGAAAGAGCCTAAGCTTGGGGATGCCCAAGGCACACCAAGATCAAATCCAAGTACAACCAAAAGCCTAAGCTTGGGGATGCCCCGGAAGGCATCCCCTCTTTCGTCTTCGTCCATCGGTAACTTTACTTGGAGCTATATTTTTATTCGCCACATGATATGTGTTTTGCTTGGTGCGTCTTGTATGATTTGAGTCTTTGCTTTTTAGTTTACCACAATCATCCTTGCTGTACACACCTTTTGGGAGAGACACACATGAATTGGAATTTATTAGAATACTCTATGTGCATCACTTATATCTTTTGAGTTGGATATTTTTTTCTCTAGTGCTTCGCTTATATCTTTTAGAGCACGTCGGTGGTTCTACTTTATAGAAATAATTGATCTCTCATGCTTCACTTATATCATTTTGAGAGTCCTTTGGAACAACATGGTAATTCACTTTGGTTATAAATTTTAAATGCTAAGAGAAGTTGGATTATTGATAGATGGTTTTGAGATATAAAGGTGGTAATATTAGAGGTGTGCTAGTTGAGTAATTGTGAAATTGATGAATACTTGTGTTGAAGTTGGCAAGTCCCGTAGCATGCACATATGGTAAACGTTATGTGACAATTTGAAGCATGGGGTGTTCTTTGATTGCTTTCCTTATGAGTGGTGGTCGGGGACGAGCGATGGTCTTTTCCTACCAATCTATCCCCCTAGGAGCATGCGCGTAGTTCTTGGTTTTGATGACTTGTAGATTTTTGCAATAAGTATGTGAGTTCTTTATGACTAATGTTGAGTCCATGGATTATACGCACTCTCACCCTTCCATCATTGCTAGCCTCTTCGATACCGTGCATTGCCCTTTCTCACCTTGAGAGTTGGTGCAAACTTTGGCGGTGCATCCAAACCCCGTGATATCATACGCTCTATCACACATAAGCCTCCTTATATCTTCCTGAAAACAGCCACCATACCTACCTATTATGGCATTTCCATAGCCATTCCGAGATATATTGCCATGCAACTTTCCACCGTTCCATTTATTATGACACGCTTCATCATTGTCATATTGCCATGCATGATCATGTAGTTGACATCGTATTTGTGGCAAAGCTACCATTAATAATTTTCATACATGTCACTCTTGATTCATTGCATATCCCGGTACACCGTCGGAGGCATTCACATAGAGTCATATTTTGTTCTAAGTATCGAGTTGTAATTCTTGAGTTGTAAGAAAATAAAAGTGTGATCATCATCATTATTAGAGCATTGTCCCATGTGAGGAAAGGATGATGGAGACTATGATTCCCCCACAAGTCGGGATGAGACTCCGGACGAAAAATAAAAATAAAAAGAGAAAAGAGGCCAAAAGGAAAAAAAAGGAAAGAAGGCCCAAATAAAAAATGAGAGAAAAAGAGAGAAGGGACAATGATACTATCCTTTTTCCACACTTGTGCTTCAAAGTAGCACCATGATCTTCATGATAGAGAGTCTCTTATTTTGTCACTCTCATATACTAGTGGGAATTTTTCATTATAGAACTTGGCTTGTATATTCCAATGATGGGCTTCCTAAAATGCCCTATGTCTTCGTGAGCAAGCGAGTTGGATGCACACCCACTTAGTTTCTTTGATGAGCTTTCACATATTTATAGCTCTAGTGCATCCGTTGCATGGCAATCCCTACTCCTTGCATTGACATCAATCAGTGGGCATCTCCATAGACCATTGATTAGCCACGTCAATGTGAGACTCTCTCTTTTTTTGTCTTCTCACACAACCTCAATCATCATATTCTATTCCACCCATAGTGCTCTGTCCATGGCTCGCACTCATATATTGCATAGTTGAAAGAGTTTGAAAAGGCTAAGTATGAAACAATTGCTTGGCTTGTCATCGGGGTTGTGCATGATGAGAGCATTTTGTGTGACGAAAATGAAGCATGGCCAAACTATATGACTTTGTAGGGATAAGCTTTCTTTGGCTATGGTATTTTGATAAGACATAATTGCTTGATTAGCATACTTGGAGTATTACTATTTTTATGTCAACAATAAACTTTTATCTTGAATCTTTTGGATCTGAACATTCATGCCACAATAGAGAAAAATACATTAAAGAATATTCTAAAAAACATTCCACATCAAAAATTCTATTTTTATCATTTACCTACTCGAGGACGAGCATGAATTAAGCTTGGAGATGCTTGATACGTCTCCAATGTATCTATAATTTTTTATTGTTCCATGCTATTATATATTCTGTTTTGGATGTTTAATGGGATTATTTTGCACTTCTATATTATTTTTGGGACTAACCTATTAACCGGAGGCCAAGCCCAAATTGTTGTTTTTTTGCCTATTTCAGTGTTCCGCAGAAAAGGAATATCAAACGGAGTCCAAACGGAATGAAACCTTCGGGAGCATGATTTTTGGAACAAACGTGATCCAGAGGACTTGGAGTGGACGTCAAGCAATCAATGAGGCGGCCACGAGGCAGGGGGGCATGCCTACCCTTGGGCGCGCCCTCCCCCTCATGGGCCCCTCGTGGCTCCACCGACCTACTTCTTCCTCCTATATATACCTACGTACCCTGAAAACATCCAAGAGCACCACGAAAGCCTATTTCCACCACCGCAACCTTCTGTACCCAAGAGATCCCATCTTGGGGCCTTTTCCGGAGCTCCGTCGGAGGAGGCATTGATCACGGAGGGCCTCTACATCAACTCCATGGCCCCTCCGATGATGTGTGAGTAGTTTACCTCAGACCTTTGGGTCCATAGTTATTAGCTAGATGACTTCTTCTCTCTCTTTGGATCTCAATACAAAGTTCTCCTTGATTCTCTTGGAGATATATTCGATGTAACTCTTTTTGCAGTGTGTTTGTCGAGATCCGATGAATTGTGGGTTGATGATTAAGATTATCTATAAACAATATTTGAATCTTCTCTGAATTCTTTTATGTATGATTGGTTATCTTTGCAAGTCTCTTCGAATTATCAGTTTGGTTTGGCCTACTAGATTGATCTTTCTTGCAATGGGAGAAGTGCTTAGCTTTGGGTTCAATCTTGCGGTGCTCGATCCCAGTGACAGAAAGGGAAACGACATGTACTGTATTGTTGCCATCGAGGATAAAAAGATGGGGTTTATATCATATTGCATGAGTTTATCCCTCTACATCATGTCATCTTGCTTAAAGCGTTACTCTATTCTTATGAACTTAATACTCTAGATGCATGCTGGATAGCGGTCGATGTGTGTAGTAATAGTAGTAGATGCAGACAGGAGTCGGTCTACTTGTCACGGATGTGATGCCTATATACATGATCATACCTAGATATTCTCATAATTATTTGCTTTTCTATTAATTACTCGACAATAATTTGTTCACCCACCGTAATACTTATGCTATCTTGAGAGAAGCCACTAGTGAAACCTATGGCCCCCGGGTCTATTCTCCATCATACAAGTTTCCAATCTATTTTATTTTGCAATCTTTACTTTCAATCTATATCATAAAAATACCATAAAAATTTATCTTATTATCATTATCTCTATCATATCTCACTCTTGCAAGTGGCCATGAAGGGATTGACAACCCCTTTATCGCGTTGGTTGCGAGGTTCTTATTTGTTTGTGTAGGTACGAGGTGACTCGCACGTGGTATCCTACTGGATTGATACCTTGGTTCTCAAAAACTGAGGGGAAACTTACGCTACTTTGCTGCATCACCCTTTCTTCCTCAAGGGAAAACGAACGCATGCTCAAGAGGTAGCATCCCTCCCCCTCCTCCACTCCTTTATATACGAGGGAGGGGGGCACCCCATAGACACACAAGTTGATCATTGATCTTTTAGCTGTGTGCGGTGCCCCCCTCCACCATAATCCACCTCGGTTATGTCGTAGTGGTGCTTAGGCGAAGCCCTTTTCTGGTAGCAACATCATCACCGTCATCGCCGTCGTGCTGACGAAACTCTCCCTTGAAGCTCTACTGGATCGTGAGTTAGCGGGATGTCACCGAGCCGAACTTGTGCAGATCGCGGAGGTGTCGTACCTTCGGTGCTAGATCGGTCGATCGTGAATAAGTACGACTACATCAACTACGTTGTCATAATGCTTCCGCTTACGGTCTATGAGGGTACGTGGACAACACTTTCCCCTCTCGTTGCTATGCATCACCATGATCTTGCGTGTTCGTAGGATTTTTTTTGAAATTACTATGTTCCCCAAAATTTTCTTGTTGCTGGCTAGCACGCGGTTATCAATAAGGCAGCATTAGCTACTACAAATTCTACACAAGAATTTTGACCTGTACGAGTTATAATGAACCACACGCACACTGAGAATTAGTATACTCATAATGGAGGAATTTCAGAGCCTATGCCATGTTGGGGCGTCCGGTGGCCGAAGGAACCCTCCGATTTGGGCTTATTGTTCATCGCCATTGTCGTGGAACAATTGCACTTCAATACCCAAGAGGAGCCGTAGAGTCAACCGGGAGAAGCATCGGAGCTGCCTGCTGGGCCGGAGGCAGAGCTGAGCTGCGACAGGTGGCGGCACTAAAACGGCGCCTTACACTATCAGAATAGAATTCTGTTTTTGAACGGATGCTTTGGCTGGTTGGAATGGTAATCATGTGCCCCCATTGACAACAAGGTGTCAGGTTCGAAACCCGACATGTCTCTTTTTTCTTCAAAATTCTTTATCCTGACAAGTGGGGCCATACTATGGAGAGAGAGAGAGCAAATTGAGATCAGGGGTATTCTCGTCATCTACCTTCAGTCAACGTCCCTTGACCTGACAGTAACGTTGTAAAATGGTCTTTTTGAGGTTGTGTCTAACGGAACAATGGCATTTTTGAGTAGTGAAAAAAATTAGTGGCAAAACTGAGTAGTGTTGTACAACCGGTGGCAAAACTGATAAAAACCTGTTTTCTAAACACCCCGTTTATTATTTAGTTTAGTTTGTTTAGCGAACGTTCGTTCGTTTAGGATCTGGAGCGAATAGATTCGTTACATTAGGTTCTGTAGCGGACGCTCGTTCGATAGATTTTTCTTTTTCTGTTTATTTTTGGCCAGGGACCTATACGTAATTATTTTCTTTGTAGATTAGTCCCTAATCTTTAAACCCTCACAACTTTTTGCTCGTTTATCCAAATCCAACAAAAACAATGCTAAATTCTTCATTATGACCCCCTCTGTTCAGATAATCAACTTAAAAATGTTTTTGAGGGTTTAAAATTTGGTTTCAAACAGATTTGAATTTGAACTTCTTTTGATCGTAACTTGAGTTTCGTATCTCCGATTTGATTGATTCTTTTTGCTAATCAAAGCTCTTCACTTGAAATTTCTGTTTAGATCTTTTTATTTGGTTTTACCTTTGCATCTTATGCTGAGTGCTTATGTATGCTATTGTTTGTCTATGATAGATTTTTCGGAGTGCGAAGCTTGCTCCTACGAATCTCTAGGGTTTTCCGATCGTCAGCAGGCAAGTTACACTTTGATCATATCCCTTTATTACCCAGTTTTTATGCATTACTTTCAACCCTCAAAGATTGCATGCGTAGGTTTGGAGCATGTGGTTATTGCTATGTAGTACATGAGGTTGGAACGTATTACCTTTGATCACCCCAGGAATATACGTTATGCTCATAATGTTTAGCCATGCTCATAGACGGGGATTGGTATGTGTGATTCATGAAAGTTGCGAGAGTAATGTTAACTAAGGAAAACTTAAGGTGGCTTCTTTAATACACATTCTGGGTGGATTGGTTGCGGGCACCTGGAGAATCCAGTGTTGTCCTAGGAAATCCCGGAGTACCCGTGTGATCATCCTATGGAATGCCACCCAGGCTTAAAGGGATCATAAGATTATTTATGCTAGAAACTTCCGCGTGCAGCCACAAGCCATTATGGTCTCTGGCATAGTTGAGTAAGTTGTGTGACCTCTTTCAATGGTAGGCTAGCAGATGTAGGGGAAATTAGGTGTAACTATCTACCCATAGTAAAGAGTTAATGCTTCAGAAAGACTATATCTCGATCTTCTAATCATGGAGGTGGTCGAGTCTTGTGGGGAAAAGTGCACAAACCTCTGCAGTGTGTATAAACTAATCATGGTTAGCCGTGTCCCCGGTTATGGACATCTTGAGTATCTAGTATTTGAGTTATTGATTGATCTCATCACTTTACTTAATGAATTTGTTGGGTTATTAATTTTATTACATGGTAATTTGGGATTGAGTTGGGGGAACCTTTTCAATAATGACATAAACTTGGTAGTTAAATAAAATCTATTCCTTTTGTTGTAGGGAAAAATTAGCTTTATGCAAATGTTAAACTTAGAGCCTCCACCAGCCAAATATGCATGTAGTGATAGCTATTATTTCATCATTTCTCTATAGTGTGATCTTGCCAGCTTATTCCATGTGCTGACCTACACGGCTACAACGTAACATGTTGGGGAATTTTCAGACGAAGAGTAAGGTGTGATAGGTCATTGGCATGCACTCAGTTTTGCAGTGGAGTTGGATGGACTCATTTATCTTCGAAGCTTTTGCAGTTATTTCGTTTAGATGGCCTTCAACCATATTATTGTAATAAGTACTCTTTATGAGACTCTCTCGATGTAATAAGTGTGTGATTGAACTCTGCTATAAATCCTTGAGTACTGTGTGTGTCAGCAATACCGATCTAGGGATGACACTTAAGCACAAAGACTTCGGTCCATTGGGATCGGGTCGCTACACTGAAACCCTGCCATCTTAATGAGCTTAGTAAGTGATAAACCCCTATATATGAGGTATGAAACTTTGTCCCATATGTGAGTTGTAAAGACCGTTCTCATGGCTATTGATTTATTTGCCGATTTCTTGCAAGGGTTCGGATGATCATTTCCCTACGGTTAAAACTTGGGAGACGATGAGCCTACAATTTGAATGATGCTACCATGTCAGGAGATTTGGATAAAAGTACACATGTCAGAATATTGTACCCAACAGTATCTATGGTCACACGAAGAAGCAATATGACCAAGCTCTTTTAGAAAAGGAACTAGCACAAAGAACAATAATGAAGAAGCAAGACCAACAATGCAGGTATGAAAATTGTCGCATGACCCACATGGTGCAGATACCCCGGACAATCTGAGTCAGTATTGATCACCATGAATATTCACCTGAGTCTACTCAATTTTGGTAAGGACCCCATATCCAGACAACCCGCTCAGTTAACAGCATATGCTCAGCTTTGTCAGTATCACATATCTGAGTTTGTCAAGTCAGACTAAGGGTCCATTCAACAGTCTGACCCCGGTAACCATGGTAAAGCATCACACAGCCTACTATCCCCATGGATATGCCTATTCAGGATGATGAATAACATTCTTGAGGCATGTGTCCTCACTTATGAGGAGCATCAAAGGATATCCTGTCATGAACAAAATTCTTTTGCCAGCACCACCGTCAGTCAAGACTGCGGGTACTATCATATAAGGCCGTACCCCTTCATGTTGGCCATGATAGGCGATAGTCAAAAATTTGGTATGGATCTGACACGCAAGACAGTGGAGCCCATCAAGGTGATTCAGCAAATCCTGCGAGAAGTCGGAAACTATCAGGAGAATGGTTATGAACCACCTCACTGCTTTGAACCCGAAGGACCTACAGTTAGTTGAGAAACCCAATGCAAGGAGTAAAGAGATTGGGTGTCCACCCAGAAAATCTATTTAGAACTTCATGAAAGGTTGTCAGTGCTGGATGACACACCCATCGGAAATCACTCTCAGACTAGTGTGACAGGCATATATTTTAATCATGATAATCTATCGCACTCAACTAAGTCAGCAAATATGAAAAGAAATTGGAGCCAGTTAAGCATGAACATGTAAGGTAAGTTCTGTTAGCATGTGGATACAGTAAATCAAACCACCCCAGAACCGGGCAGGCTCGTCATATGAAATTCAGTGGGAACTAAAGGAAAAAGGATACCCGAGTTGGAGATGGTTTCCTTAAGTCAGTATATTCATACTTATTCCCTGAGCAACCAAATCTCAAGGACTAGATTTCTTTAAGGGGGAAGGTTTGTCACACCTTAATTTTTGGCCCTTTCTTTTGATTTTCTGAGATTTTGCTTGAGATTTCTTTTTTCCGTGGCTATGTGGTCTGGAAACTGAAGAAGATGACCTCTTCTTTCTTTCCAGAGTGGCTTGTCATCCTCATATCCATCCCAAGACCTTGCCATTTCCATCTTGGACCAATCCCAATATTCTTTTCCTTGGGAATATTCCTTTTTCCATTAAAGGAATAACCCCATTTGCCCTAGGTTGTGAAGCAACCTATATTTCTGTCACTCCTAAAATTCCCAAATATTTCTCATAATTTTTTGGGTCATATGTTCCTCAAATATGGCAAAATATTTCGTTTGCCATGTCCGCTTCATGCTCAATTAATTCCTTTTCTATTCTGTCTTGATGGCAATTTGTGAAGCAAGTGCTATTTAAATTTGCCTAATTGACCCAAAACTTTTTGGACACCTTTTCATGTCCATATCATTGCCCGATGACAAAATTCAACTTAATTTGCTTAGTGAACATTCCTGAGCAATTTTTCAAAGTTCCCGTCTGAGGGAATTCATTGTGAACGAAGTACTAGCTAGGATAACCCAAATGAGTTGAAATTTTGCACACTCCTTCATGTGCTCATATAATCACTCTCCTCAAGATTTGAGCTCATGCAATGGATCCATGTGTAACGCCACGAGACCGATGTGCCAGGTGTCATCCAGTTATTCCCTGTTGTTGCGTTGTCTTTGCTTGCGTGTCATGCATTGCATATCATTCATCATGTGCATTTCATTTGCATACATGTTCGTCTCATGCATCCGAGCATTTTCCCCGTTGTCCGTTTTGAATTCCGGCGTTCCGTTCTCCTTCGGTGGTCATTTCTACCTTTCTTTTCATGTGTGGGGATTAAACATTTCCGGATTGGACCGAGACTTGTCATGCGGCCTTGGTTTACAACCGGTAGACCGCCTGTCAAGTTTCGTGCCATTTGGACTTCGTTTGATACTCCAACGGTTAACCGAGGGACCAAAAAGGCCTCCTGTGTGTTGCAGCCCAACACCCTTCCAATTTGGCCCAAAACCCACTTAAACCCTCTGCATCATCTAGAGCGTTCGATCACAATCGCGTGGCCGAAAACTGCACCTCATTTGGACTCTCCTAGCTCCCTCTACCTATAAATATGTGCTCCTCTCCCGAATTTCGCGGTCAAACCCTAGCTTCTTCCTCCTCCCGCCGACGGACACGTCCACCCTCTCGCCCGGACATGTCCGCCTCATCCTGCGCCCAACCGCGCGCTGCCACCTGTCCACCGCCGCCCTTCTCTATCCTCCCCGCCGCGCGGCCCGGCGGAGCCCATCGCGGGCCCGCCCGGCCCATCTGTCCGCCGCCCCGTGCCTGGGAGCGCCCGCCGCCGCGCCGCCGAGGCTGCGCCTCTCCTGCGCCGCCGTACAAGCTCGCCGCGCCGCCGAGCCACTCCACCGGCGACCCGCACCTCGCCATTTCTCCGGCCACCTTGGGCCGCCGCCGCCGCCATGTGCCTCGCCCCGCCTCCGCCGAGGCGCCATGGGCCGCCCCCGCCGCCGCTCGTCGCGGATCCGGTCGGGCCGGACCGGATCCGGCGACCTCGAGCCCCGCCGCTATCTCTCCTCGCACTCAGGCGCTAACTCCGGTGAAGATCCGGCCCGCCTTGATTTGCGCGTCGGATGAACCCTAGATCTGGGGGTGGTAATTTCTACTAAGTCCCCGAGTTTTCCATGTTTGAAATGCACATGTTCATCGCATCGTAACTTTGCATCCATAGATCCATTTTGCGCGTATAGCATATCAAAATGTTCGTCTCAGAGAGCATATCATTTCATCTCATTGCATCATTTTCATTTGAGCTAATATTGATGCCCGATATGCTGTTGGAAGAGTGCTATTTGAGTTGTTTGTCAGATCTGCTGCACCAATTAGCTATTTGTCATTTTTGCCATGATTATTGTGTGCATGATATGTCCCTGATCTCTACATGTATTTTTATATGCTTTCCCATCTATCCAGAGGTTCAACCCATGTATTTTTGTGATGTGTGTGGTGACTAGCACAAGCTTGCAAAGTGGAGCATTCATTAATGCTGATTTTAGGGACTTAGCAATTCCACCAAGTCCTTGACCTGTTTTTATCAATAGGCCATATGATCATGTTGTTTCCTAGTGATCAGTGCCTCTTTTGAGGATGATCAGTAAGGATGTCTTGTTAATCTTGTAGTGCTCTATCCATCCATGTCCTTGTTTGCAATTATGGAGCATCCTAGCTTGAGTCAATCGAGCTCTACTTTTGCTATTTCGTGAATCTGGGCAGATTGTCTACTTGTTAGCGATTTTGCCGAGGATGTTGTAGTTGATCCGTGCATGCCATGTTAGTGTTCTTGCCATGTCTAGATTGCATAATGTGTATTCTTGATGGGTGTATGCTTATATTGTCATGCCTTGCTCTGTAGTGAGTGCATCGAGCTCGTAAACATGCCTACTTGATATCTGATTTGCATGCTCCAGTTTTTCACTAAGTCTGTGATCTGATTATGTTTTTACCATGTTCACATGCTTGCAATTGTATTTTATAATCCCTTTTGGCTCAAGATCACTAAGGGACTTTTGTTAAGCTCTTTGAGTAGCTCAATGCCATGCTTTACTTTGCCATGTTAAGGCCCTGTAGCTTATAGTTTTCATGCTCCAAAGTGTGCTACCTGATCTGAAATTCCAGGCTTGTGTTAATTTCACTAAGTCTGAAACCTGTTTACCAATTGCTCTTTTGCCATGCTTGTTTGAACCTGTTAATGGATGAATTGGCCGTATCTCAGTGTTCATATTTTGTCAAGCATCATGAGTGGATCCCTGCCATGTATTTTGTTGCCATGTTTGGGTGCTGTAGCATGTTTTTCTTGTTGCATTTAGATGGCTAGTTGATGTTTATCGCAAACCGGTGCCATATTTGTTTTGCTTGCCATTTCCAAACCGTGTCTCCGATTCTGGCGTTCTTTATATCGATTTCAACCGGAATCATCTCACCTTTCCAGTGGCACACTTGGATTTCCATGTTGGGGCCAGGTTCAATCATTCCTTGTCAAATCATGCATATGCATCGCATACCGCGTCTCGCATATCATACCATGTTCATGTGTTGGTTGTTTACTTTGTTGTGTGCTTCTTTTACGGTGTTGCTTCTTCGGGTTGGTTCTGTTAACGTCGCATTTGTGAGGACCCATTCATCTACGTCCGTTTGTCTTCTTCATGGACTCGTTCTTCTTCCTTGCGGGATTTTAGGCAAGATGACCATACCCTCGAAATCACTTCTATCTTTGCTTGCTTAGTTGCTCGCTCTTTTGCTATGCCTATGCTGCGATACCTACCACTTGGTTATCATGCCTCCTATATTGTTGAACCAAGCCTCTAACCCACCTTGTCCTAGCAAACCGTTGTTTGGCTACGTTACCGCTTTGCTCAGCCCCTCTTATAGCGTTGTTAGTTGCAGGTGAAGATTGAAGTTTGTTCCTTGTTGGAACATGGAGATGTTGTTCCTTGTTGGAACATGTTTACTTGTTGGGATATCACAATATATCTTATCTAATTAATGCATCTATATACTTGGTAAAGGGTGGAAGGCTCGGCCTTATGCCTGGTGTTTTGTTCCACTCTTGCCGCCCTAGTTTCCGTCATATCGGTGTTATGTTCCCGGATTTTGCGTTCCTTACGCGGTTGGGTTATAATGGGAACCCCTTGATAGTTCGCCTTGAATAAAACTCCTCTAGCAAGGCCCAACATTGGTTTTACCATTTGCCACCTAGCCTCTTTTTCCCTTGGGTTAGGCCAGCCCAAGGGTCATCTTTATTTTTAAACCCCCGGGCCAGTGCTTGTCTAAGTGTTGGTCCAACCCAGAGCACCGTGCGGGGCCGTCCCTTGGCAACTTGGGTTACGTTGTCTCCCGTACGCTTAGCTTATCCGGTGTGCCCTGAGAACGAGATATGTGCAGCTCCTATCAGGATTGTCGGCACAGCGGGTGGTCTTGCTGGACTTGTTTTACCATTATCGAGGATGTCTTGTAGAACCGGGATACCAAGTCTGATCGGAATGTCTCGGGAGGAGGTCTATTCCTTCGTTGACCGTGAGAGCTTGTCATGGGCTAAGTTGGGACACCCCTGCAGGGATTTGAACTTCCGAAAGCCGTGCCCGCAGTTATGGGCAGATGGGAATTTGTTAATGTCCGGTTGTAGAAAACCTGAAGTTGACCTTAATTAAAATGCATCAACCGCGTGTGTAACTGTGATGGTCTCTTTCCGGCGGAGTCCAGGAAGTGAACACGGTGTTGGAGTTATGCTTGACGTAGGTTGTTCTAGGATCACTTCTTGATCATACTTTTATCGACCGTGCTTTGCTTTCTCTTCTCGCTCTCATTTGCGTATGTTAGCCACCATATATGCTAGTCGCTTGCTGCAGCTCCACCTCAAACCTTTACCTTACCCATAAGCTTAAATAGTCTTGATCGCGAGGGTGCGAGATTGCTGAGTCCCCGTGGCTCACAGATACTTCCAAAACCAGCTTTGCAGGTGCCGATGAGTCCGTGCAGATGACGCAACCAAGCTCAAGAGGAGCCCGATGAAGATCTTGTCCTTTATATTGTTTCGTTCTAGTTGATTAGTAGTGGAGCCCAGTTGGGGGCGATCGGGGACCTTGTCGCATTTGGGGTAGTCTTCTTTTATTTTGGTTCCGTAGTCGGACCTTGTCTGTGTCTAGATGATGTAATGCTTTATTCATGTATTGTGTGAAGTGGCGATTGTAAGCCAACTATGTATCTCTTTCCCTTATGTATTACATGGGTTGTGTGAAGATTACCTCACTTGCGACATTGCTTTCAATGCGGTTAGCCTCTAAGTCGTGCTTCCACACGTGGGAGATATAGCTGCATCGAGGGCTTTACACCATGTGAGCACACCTTTAAATCTGTGTTTCTGTCCAAACTTTCAGTTTGTGAAGCAAGTATATTTTATTTTGCTCCATTATTGCTGAAAATTTTACAGGATCTTCTCCTACCCATATAACCTATCTCCCCAAAATTTGGGATCAATGCATTTAGCCATTTGCTCTCTGTAAATTTTCTAAGTTTCTGTCCAGATTGAAGCATTGTCAAGCAAGTACCATTTTGGTGTATCCATTTGGTATGAAACTTTTACAGTGACTTCATATTCTTATATAACCCATATATTTCAAATTTCAGCTCAATCCAAGCCAGCATGTAAGTGCTACTTCAAAGTTTGCTATTCTGGTTAGTATGTCACTTTGCACTACAAGTACTAGCTTAATCCCTCTGTATGAGCAGAAACCCTGCCATGTTAATGACCTTAGTTAGTGATAAACCCCAGTCAAATCTTAGTCTAATCCTCTCGACCAATCTTCTGCAGATGCCAACAAACACCTTGTTGTGTGACTGAAACACTACAAGCTCTGATCACCAATTAAGCCCTTGTGCCCGTTTCTTTGCTTCACGGCCTTCTCTGTACCATGCCCTATCCAGCAGACAAGGCTTGGACAATCAGAGCACGGGTAAGCGTCGGACGCACACGATGACCACCGTTTTGGCACGCACTGGCCACGTCCAAACCGTCGTTTTGCTCGGGCCCCTCCTCTTCTCGCCAACTTAGCGTGCCCGTGCATGTCCCTCAGCTCCGCCTCGTTTGTCGCCCTTCGTCCTGGACCCCTTCACGGGTGCACTGTGCTCGGTTGGCTCGGTGCGTGCCCTGGCCGCTTCCTCCCTGTGTCCCCTCGACCTCTTTCGCCTCGTGAGCTCCTCCCTGTACCTCCCCACAGCCTTATGCCAGCGAGCAGGTGAGCACACACGTCTACGGCCATGGCCGAGCCACGACCACGCGTTCGTGGTCGCCCTCCATCGCCCCTCCTATAAATGGCCAGCCCCGAGACCTCCCGAGCTCACCAGCCTCTTCCCCATCCTCCTCTATGCCTCCCCTTCCCATCCATTCGCTCCCGGAGTCCCTCTTCGCCTCTGTTGGCCGCCATGGCCGCCGCCTCGACCATCTCAAATTCGGACGAGCCGTGCCTCTTCCCTCCCTCTCTCCACCATGATACGCGTCTGATGTATCTATAATTTATGAAGTATTCATGCCATGTTTATAACAATTCTACACGATTTTGGTATGATTTGATTAGAACTAACTCGGACAGACGTTATTTTTAGCAGAACTAGCGTGGTGTTGTTTTTGTGCAGAAATAGAAGTTCTTGGAATGGGCTAAAAATATATGGAGATTTTTTTGCAAAATATAAAAAAAATACTGGAAGAAAAAGGCGTGCCACCCATCCTTGTGATTGCCTTGTGGGGCCCCCCTGATGTGAAACTGACGCCAACTCCTCCTATAAATCCAAAAAACCATAGAACAGAAGAGAGATCGGGAGTTCCACCGCCGTAAGCCTCTGTAGCCACGAAAAACCAATCTAGGCCCTCTCTGGCACCCTGCCGGAGGGGGTCATCATCACCGGAGGCCATGGAGGAGAATCCCGGAGGTATCACCAATGTCATGGAGGCCAAGGACCATAGGAAGAACCTTGCCCCATCTAAGGGGGGGCCATGGTGGAGGAAGCACAAAGGGGAGAACCGCTCCCTCTCTCTCTCTCTCTCTCTTGGTGGTACCGGAGTGCCATCGGGGGAATCATCGTCGCGGTGATCATCTTCATCAACATCACCTTCATCACCACTATCCTCATCTCTTTTACACGGCTCACTCTCCCGCACCCCGATGTAATCCCCTACTTGAACATGGTGATTTATGCCACATATGATTATTCATTGATGTGTTGCCATCCTATGATGTTTTGAGTAGATTTCTTTTGTCTTTTGGTTGATTGATGATCTATATTGGTACGAGTTGTATGTTTTATTTTGGTGATATCCTATGGTGCCTTCCGTGCCGCGCACACGTGAAGGATTCCCGCTGTAGGGTGTTGCAATACGTTCATGATTCGCTTATAGTGGGTTGCTAGAGTGACAGAAGCTTAAACCCGAGTAAGGGGGTTGTTGCGTATGGGATAAAGGGGACTTGATGCTTTAATGCTACGGTTGGTTTTTATCTTAATGATCTTTACTAGTTGCGGATGCTTGCTGGAGTTCCAATCATAAGTGCATAAGATCCAAGGATAGAAAGTATGTTAGCTTATGCCTGTCCCTCATATAAAATTGCAATGACGACTACCGATCTTGTAAATAATTGCCTAGGACAATTTCGCACACCGATCCATCACTGTTCCACACTCGCTATTTATAATATATGGTAATATATTCTAACTTTATGTTAACAACACCTACTTTTATATTTTAGTTCTCCAATATCATGCAAAGTTATGCTCTTCATGCCCACAACGTAGTTTTATTTCTCGTTTCTAGTGGAAGCGAACGTTCGGTGTATGTAGAGTTGTATCAGTGGCAGATAGGACTTGAGAGAATATTGATCTTACCTTTAGCTCCTTGTGGGTTCGACACTCCATACTTATCACTTCCACCTTTGGAAATTTCTACGATGATTCCTTGCACTTGGGGATTATCAAGCTCTTTTCTGGCACCATTGCCGGGGAGCAATAGCGTGGGGTTGATATTCTCGTGTATGCTTGTTTGCTTTCTTTAGTAAGTAGATTTTATTTTCCCTTTTGTTCTTGTTTAGTTGTGGGTGAAACAAACCAAAAAAAATTATAAAATGAAAATACCAAAAATAATTTGCTTGCCTCTTATGCCTAAATACTTTTTCAAAAAGAGAAGTGATTGGAAGGTTGTGCATTGGAGAAGTGAGGGTCGACCTTGAACACTTGTGTTCATGCTCATGGAAACAATGTAGAATTTTTCATGGAAGTTTCTCAAAAATAAGTATCCACTTGTATATATCCATTGTATTATAAAAATAATGTGTCATGGTTTGGCTTTATAGTGTTTAAATTGCTTGTTTGGTGTGAGCCGCAGAAAAACAGAAACTTTTGTTGTAGTCTTTTAATTTTCATTTTTTACTAGAGCACGATAAAATATTGAATTTTTTACACATTACTGCTTTGCGAACTGTTTAGATTTTCCTAATGTTTTAGAATTTTTGAAGTTTCAGAAGTATACGGAAGTTCCAGATTGCTAGAGACTGTCCTGTTCTTGACAGATTCTGTTTTCTATGTGTTGTTCGCTTATTTTGATGAATCTATGGGTTGTATCAGAGGGTATGAACCATGGTGAAGTTGTAATACCGTAGATATAATGCTAATATTAAATTGGAATAAGTTTACAACAGTATCTAAAGGTAGTGATTTGCTTTATTATACTAACAAATCTCACAAAGTTTTGGTTAAGTTTTGTGTGGATGAAGTGTTCGAAGAACAAGATGTTATCGATATGAGAAGAATAAGGAGAGGCAAGAGTTCAAGCTTGGGGATGCCCAAGGCACCCCAAGTAAATATTTCAAGTATACTCAAGCATCTAAGCTTGGGGATGCCCCGGTTGGCATCCCATCTTTCTTCTTCAACAATTATCGGTATACCTTGGTTTTTGTTTTGTTCACATGATATGTGTATTTCGTGTTTATTTATCTTTTCTTTTCCTTTATGCTTCATGCTAGTATGGTATAGACCTTAATTGATTTGTAGAATGCTCTTTATGCTTCACTTAAATCTTTTGAGTATGGTTTTTATAGAATGCTCTTTGTGCTTCACTTAAATCTTTTGAGCATGGCTTTATAGAATGCTTCCTGTGCTTCACTTATATATTTTGAGCTTGGATGTTGGTAAATCTATATTAATTGTAGAATTCTCCATGAACTTCACTTATATATTTTGGAGTATGAATGAGACTATCATCGGAATTGGGCTTGGAAGAGTATCATTAAAGTATCTTGCCTAGCTAAAAAGGCATTAAAGAAAAGTGCTTGTTGGGAGACAACCCAATATTTATCCTTACTATTTTTGTGTGTTCACATGATTAAGATACTGTAGTAATCATGTTTTATAGCTTTTGTTTCAATAAAGTGCCAAGTAAGACCTTTGAGATGATCTATGGTGATAGTTGATTTGATCTTGATGAAAAACAGAAACTTTTGCACTCAGGAAAACAATTCTCATTTTTAAGGGAAGCATGATAAAATACTGATTATTTTTTCATAAGATTAATAAACAAATTTATCAGTCTTCCCTCTTTTTTTAGGATTTTTGGAGTAACATAAGTATGGTTGATGCTCAGATCTTTACAGATTGTTCTGTTCTTGACAGATTCTGTTTTCGATGCATAGTTTGTTTGTTTCCTAGTTTCTATTGCTTATATTGCTTAATATAAATTGTGGAAGTGATATGGTACAGTAGGAATTGTGTGAGAATAATTATGAATCTTGTCTTTGACAGTACCAAAGTGAATGATTTACTCTTTGTCATACTAACCCATCTCATGAAGTTCTGTTAAGTTTTGTGTGATTGAAGTTTTCAAGTTTTGGGTGAGATATCGATACAAGGAGAATAAGGAGTGGAAAGACCCTAAGCTTGAGGATGCCCATGGCATCCAAGGTAATATTCAAGGAAGACTCAAGCGCCTAAGCTTTTGGATGCCCCGGAAGGCATCCCCTCTTTCGTCTTCAAAACCATCGGTATACCTTACTCGGAGCTGTATTTTTATTCGTCACATGATATGTGTTTTTCTTGGAGCATATTTTCATTTTACTTGTTGTTTGAATAAAATCATTGGATCTGAAATCTTCAATGAGAGAGAGTCCTCCCATGGCTAGTTAATTACTTGATTACTCATTATTCTTCACTCATATCATTTTGAGTAGTTTGTCATTTACTAACGTGCTTCACTTATATTCTATGAGCAAATGGTCGAATGAATTGAATATCATTAATCTGAATTTATATATGTTTCATATGTTTATACCATGGGGAGTAATGACTTCACACATAATAAGTATAGGTGGTAAATTTATTGAAAGTTAGCAAACATAGTATTGGTCACTTGAACAATTCATGAAAGAATATGGAAGGAAGAGAGATTTCACATGTAAATATACTATCTTGGACATCTTTTGTAGTTGTGAGCACTCATTAAAATATGACATGCTAAAAAGTTGATGTTGGACAAAGAAGACAACATAATGGGTTATGTTTTCCTATATCTGAATAGAAGTTATATTATCATGGATCCTCCAATATGTTAAGCTTGCCTTTCCCTCTCATGCTAGACAAATTCTTTGCACCAAGTAGAGATACTACTTGTGCTTCCAAACATCCCTTAAACCAGTTTTGCCATGAGAGTCCACCATACCTACCTATGGATTGAGTAAGATCCATCAAGTAAGTTGTCATGGGTGCAAGCAATAAAAATTGCTCTCTAAATATGTATGATCTATTAGTGTCAATAAAATAAGCTTTATACAAACTTTTTATATCGAAGAAATAAAAGCGATGAACTGCATAATAAAGGTCTTTATCACTAGCGGCAATATAAAGTGACATTCTTTTGCATTAAGATTTTGTGCATCCAACCATAAAAGCGCATGACAACCTCTACTTCCCTCTGCGAAGGGCCTATCTTTTAATTTTATCTTCTACCCTTATACAAGAGTCATGGTGATCATCACCTTTCCTTTTTATATTTTTCCTTTGGCAGGCACTATGTGTTGGATAAATCCGGATATATATCCACTCGGATGTACCGATGTAGGTTTTCATAAAGTATTATTGTTGACATTACCCTTGAGGTAAAAGGTTGGGAGGCGAAACTATAAGCCCCTATCTTTCTCTGTGTCTGATTAAAACTTTGAACCCATAAATATCACGTGAGTGTTAGCAATTGTGGAAGACTAAATGATAGTTGAGTATGTGGAATTTGAAGGAAATATGCCCTAGAGTCAATAATAAAGTTGTTATTTATATTTCCTTATATCATGATAAATGTTTATTATTCATGTTAGAATTGTATTAACCAAAAACTTAGTACATGTGTGAATACATAGACACAACAGAGTGTCCCTAGTATGCCTCTACTTGACTAGCTCGGTAGTCAAAGATGGTTAAAGTTTCCTGGCCATAGGCATATGTTGTCATTTGATGAATGGGATCACATCATTAGAGAATGATTTGATGGACAAGACCCATCCGTTAGCTTAGCATAATCATCGTTAAGTTTTATTGCTATTACTTTCTTCATGACTTATACATATTCCTCTGACTATGAGATTATGCAACTCCCGAATACCGTATGAACACCTTGTGTGCTATCAAATGTCACAATGTAACTGGGTGATTATAAAGATGCTCTACAGGTGTCTCCGAAGGTGTTTGTTGGGTTGGCATAGATCAAGATTAGGATTTGTCACTCCGAGTATCGGAGAGGTATCTCTAGGCCCTCTCGGCAATGCACATCACTATAAGCCTTGCAAGCAATCTGACTAATGAGTTAGTTACGGGATGCTGCACTAAGAAACGAGTAAAGAGACTTGCTGGTAATGAGATTGAACTAGGTATGATGATACCGACGATCGAATCTCGGGCAAGTAACATACCGATGACAAAGGGAATAACGTATGTTGTTATTGCGGTTGGACCGATAAAGATCTTCGTATAATATGTAGGAACCAATATGAGCATCTACGTTCCGCTATTGGTTATTGACCAGAGATGTGTCTCGGTCATATCTACATAGTTCTCGAACCCGTAGGGTCCGCACGCTTAACGTTTGATGACCATTTATATTATGAGTTATGTGTTTTGGTGACCGAAGTTTGTTCGGAGTCCAGGATGAGATCACGGACATGCCGAGGAGTCTTGAAATGGTTGAGAGGTAAATATTCATATATTTGAAGGTAGTACTCAGACATCAGAATGGTTCCGAGTGATTCAGGTATTTTACCGGAGTACCGAGGGGTTATCGAAAGCCCCCCGGGGAAGTGTTGGGCCTACATGGGCCTAAGGGAGAGAGAGGAAAGCCCGCGGGGGGGGGGGAGCGTGCCCCCTCCTAGGGAGTCCGAATAGTACAAGGAGGAGGGGGCGCGGCCCCCTTTCCTCTCCCTCTCCTTCCTTTTCTCTTCGATGGAAGAAAGGGGGGGCGAATCCTACTAGGAGTGGAATCCTAGTAGGACTCCCCCCATGGCGCGCCCCTCCTGGCCGACCACCTCCTCCTCCCCTCCTATATATACGGGGGTGGGGGGCACCCTAAAGCACATCAATTGTTCTCTTAGACGTGTGCGGTGCCCCCCTCCACAGTTTACTCCTCCGGTCATACCATCGTAGTGCTTAGGCGAATCCCTGCGCGGATCACATCACCATCACTGTCACCACGCCGTCGTGCTAATGGAACTCTCCCTCGACCCTCTGCTGGATCAAGAGTTCAAGGTACGTCATCAAGCTGAACATGTGCTGAACACGGAGGTGTCGTTCGTTCGGTACTAAGATCGGTTGGATCGTGAAGACGCTCAACTATATCAACCGCGTTAACCTAATGCTTCCGCTTTCGGTCTACAAGGGTACGTGACACACTCTCCCCCTATCATTGCTATGCATCTCCTAGATAGATCTTGCGTGATCGTATGATTTTTTTGAAATTGCATGCTACGTTCCCCAACAGTGGTATCCAAGCCAGGTCTATGCATAGATGATATGCACAAGTAGAACACAATGAGTTGTGGGCGATAATAGTCATACTGCTTACCACCAATGTCTTATTTTGATTCGGTGGTATTGTTGAATGAAGCGGCCCGGACCAACATTACATGACCACGCTCATGAGACTAGTTCTACCGATGTGCCTTGCACACAGGTGGTTGGCGGGTGTCTGTTTCTCCAACTTTAGTTGAATCGAATTTGACTACAGCCGGTCCTTGTTGAAGGTTAAAACAACACACTTGACAAAAAATCATTGTGGTTTTGATGCGCAGGTAAGAACGGTTCTTGCTAGAGGCCCGTAGCAGCCACGTAAAACCTGCAACAACAAAGTAGAGGATGTCTAACTTGTTTTTGTAGGGCATGTTGTGATGTGATATGGTTGAGACGTGATGAGATATAAATTGTTGTATGAGATGGTCATGTTTTGTAAAAGTTATCGGCAACTGGCAGGAGCCTTATGGTTGTCGCTTTATTGTATGAAATGCAATCGCCATGTAAATGCTTTACTTTATCACTAAGTGGTAGCAATAGTCGTAGAAGCAATAGTTGGCGAGACAACAACGATGCTATGGTGGAGATCAAGGTGTCAAGCCGATGATGATGGAGATCACGACGGTGCTTTGGTGATGGAGATCAAAGGCACAAGATGACGATGGCCATATCATGTCACATATTTTGATTGCATGTGAAGTTTATCTTTTATGCATCTTATTTTTCTTAGTACGACGGTAGCATTATAAGATGATCCCTCACTAAATTTCAAGGTATAAGTGTTCTCCCTGAGTATGCAACGTTGAAACAGTTCGTCGTGCCGAGACACCATGTGATGATCGGGTGTGATAAGCTCTACATTCACATACAATGGGTGCAAGCCAGTTGAAAGGATCGATATGGTTGACTAGAGGGGGGGGGTGAATAGGCAACTACCAATTTTTAGCTTTTCTTTACCAGATTAAACTTTGCATCAAAGTAGGTTGTCTAGATGTGCAACTAGGTGAGCAACCTATATGATGCAATATCAACAAGCATACAAGCAAGCAAGGGTAGAAACAATAAAGAGCTTGCACAAGTAAAGATAAGAGATAACCAAGAGTGGATCCGGTGGAGACGAGGATGTGTTACCGAAGTTCCTTCCTTTTGAGGGGAAGTATGTCTCCGTTGGAGCGGTGTGGAGGCACAATGCTCCCCAAGAAGCCACTAGGGACACCGTATTCTCCTCATGCCCTCACACAATGCGAGATGCCGTGATTCCACTATTGGTGCCCTTGAAGGCGGCGACCGAACCTTTACAAACAAGGTTGGGGCAATCTCCACAACTTAATCGGAGGCTCCAAACAAGACCACGAAGCTTCACCACAATGGAATATGGCTCCGAGGTGACCTCAACCGTC
This sequence comes from Triticum aestivum, assembly GCF_018294505.1. Lineage (NCBI taxonomy): Eukaryota > Viridiplantae > Streptophyta > Magnoliopsida > Poales > Poaceae > Triticum > Triticum aestivum. Next base: position 442,780,314 of record NC_057812.1, on the reverse strand, counting down.
TAGGGTGTTCAAACACCCAAGAGTAACAAGATCCGCTAGGGATGAGTGGGGGAATCGAAAATCCCTTGGTGGAAGTGTAGATCGGGGCCTTCTCAACCACTCCCGAGCAAATCAACAAATTTGATTGGCTAGAGAGATAGATCGGGCGGAAATGAAGCTTGGAGTATTTAATGGAGCTTGAGCAATAAATGGAGCTTGGGGGAGGAAGAGGTAAGTGAGAAGGAAGAAGGGGACTCCCTTTTATACTGGGGGCAACAATCCTGTTGCCCCCCACCAACCAGCCCCGCACAGGGCGGTACTACCGCTGAGAGGGAGCGGTACTACCGCCAGGCGACGGTACTGCCGCGCCAACCAGCGGTACTGCCGCGCTGAGGAGACTTAGTAGGGAACGGACCCAAATGCGGTACTACCGCAGTGGTAGGGCGGTACTACCGCTCCTGGAATGGTACTACCGCCACTAGAACCATGACTAGTGCCGCAAAACCCGACACGAGAAAAAGACCTCTCGAATCGAGGCGGTAGGAGCCAGACTACCCAGCGGTACTACGGCAGTGGGGTCAAGGGCGGTAGTACCGCTGTGGAGCGGTACTACCACTTGTGACCCTTCGGCCGTAGTACCGCAGGCAGTGCGGTACTATCGCTGGGGCGCGCGAGAGAGAAGGGATCTCTCAAATATGCTGAGGACACGGCAGATGTGCCAGGCCCCCAGCGGTACTACCGCTGTAGAGCCACAACGGTACTACCGCTGCGAAGCGGTATTGCCGCTTGTGGCTTCTCAGCGGTACTACCGCTGGGCGCGCGGTACTGCCGCTTAGACCCAGACAGAACAAGAAATAGAGGAGAGATCTCTTCAATGGACAGGAAAAGCTCGGAGGGTGAGAAGCTGATGTGTACGTGATGATTCCACCCATGCAAAACCCCAGTGGACCCCCTCTTGATAGTACGGTGCCCTCTACGCAACTAGTCCACCGAGAAAGAAACGAAAGAGCTACACCGTCTTGAAATACACTTCGAGGGGAAGAAAGCGTCTCGTGCCAGGGGAGAATCTGTGAATAATTCAACGCACAAGATTAGTCCGCAAACATGTTGTCATCAATCACCAAAACTACCTTGAGAGAGATATGCCGTAACAATCTCCCCCTTTTTGGTGGATTGATGACAACTAGGGATTTGCGCAAGGAAAAGAGATGAAACGAAGAAAACTAAGAACTACAATATAGACGGGCTCCCCCAGAATGTGTGCACCTAGAGAAGGCACGACACACACATTCGGATCAACACTCCCCCTATATTTTATAGTCCAACAATACTAAGCACAAAATATATGAGAGAAGAGACAAGCATGCATCTCACAATAAACTACAGTACTCTGAAATGACATAAGTAATAAGGTAGCGATAGGGAGCATATGTCTTACACTATATGACTAGGACTTAGGTCTCACACCAAACCAAACCAAAGAAGGAACTCACAAGAAAACACAAGACGACTCAAAGCACGACACAAGAAGCAAATCCCTACACTCTCTCCCCCTTTGGCAGCGAGACACCAAAAAGGGCATAGAGTGACACTACGACTCCAGGTGATGGGAGGAGGAAGAGCTCGAACATCACATCTCTGCATCTTCATCATGGGTCGAAAACTGCTCGGCATCGGAGTCGGTCCAGTGGAAATTCTGATGAATCCAGTCCTCCTCTTCAGTGATCTGACCCTCAGACCCACTGACAACAGTTGCTCCCATCTGACGCATGAGCTCCTTGTGGCGCGTCCTGGCATGCTTCTCCGCCACATGAGTCATGTACTGACCATGAGACTCCATGCAGAAAAGCTTCTTCATCTTGCGCTTAAGCTTCTGTGCCCACGACGGTTCTGCACTAGAGGGGCCAAAGTTCTCCTCATGATCATCAGTAGCAGCCTCACCCTCGGTCCCCATGGCAGCAGCAGCATCAGCATCAGCAGACGGACCCCCTGTGGCAGCAGTAGTAGATGGACCCCCTGTGTGAGGCGCTGTCCAGTTGTACTTCTTCCTCAGACGCTTGATCTCGTGAGACACCAAGTCTCCAGTCTCTAGCAGCACTCTGGGATAAGTCTGTGCCCAGGCCCTCTCAATGAGCCTCATGATGAATGGACCATAGATAGGACACTTGCGCTCAGACACGGCAGATAGAAGTTCAGACCACATGACATGAGAGATATCCAGGCTCTCTCCAGTGCTTGCTTCCTTCTCATGCTGACAGAAAAGGAGCATGTCCACGAGGTAAGAGTGGACCATATCCAGATTCCCGATCCAAGGGAAGAGAGTCTCACGGAATATGCGATGAAGAATGTCCAGATACGGAGACAACTCATAGGTCTTCTTCTCAGTTACTGGGTGAATCTTCACAGTGCAGTAGGGCCAAAGGGCTTGCTTGTGGGTGGATGTAGCATTGCGATGAGGACGGAAACCGACAGGAGTCTCAAGCCCGGTATCCACCACATCAAGTAACTCCATGAAAGCCTTCCACTTGACAGGAAGCAGCTTGCCATTGGTCATCCATGTCTGAGTCCTGTCGACATCCGTCCCAAGGTGGATGGTGGCATATAATTGAGCCACCAAATCCGCATCGAAATCCTTATTGAATTGCATGATCCTGAGAATGTTTAGCTGAGTGCACATCTGAAGAGCTTCGCCAAAGTACTTCAGATCCTTCTCCATAGCATCAGTGTCAATGGAGCGAACATCAACAAAAAGATTCTTCTTGGCCTTGATCACATCAAAGTAGATGGCAAACTGAAAACGGTTCCAGAACGAGCGGTTGACCAAAGTGGGTTCTTGGTCCACCACATAGGGGTTGCGGCGACGCTTCTCCCAAAACTCCTTGTTGGTCATCTCAGTCACAGTCTTCCCTTTTGGCTTGTTGGCGGATCGCTTTGATTGCTGAGGAGGTGGAGGAACACTTGTAGAAGCACTTGCTGGAGGCGGTTGGGTGCTCGAGGAACCACCGGTAGGCTCTGAGGTGCGGTAGCATTTTGATGTGGCACGCCCGGGGTTGATACGGCGACCTTGCTGCTCGGAACGGTCATCACCTGGAGCCAAACACAAGAACAACGCGAAACAACTAGAAAGAACGAGCATAAGCCAACAAACACAACAAAAGATCAAGGTAATGCAGGAAAATGATGGAAATTGGCAGGCATCGGTAGTACCGTGACCTGCCCGCGGTAGTACCGCCCAAAGCGGTAGTACCGCCCCAGAGAGAGCAGTAGTACCGCTCTAGGTCAAGCGGTAGTACCGCTCCAAGAGAGCGGTAGTACCGCTTGAGGCGGAGAAACAGCAGTTTCTTAGCACGAAGCAGTGAAACAGCGGGTTCCTACTACCGTGGTCAGATCCGGCACTACCGGCCTACCAAATTCAAAAATAATCCTACCAAACTCTAATTGAGATAGTCTAGTTGCTTTCTCCAACCAACTCAAGCCTAGATTTAGCCAAAAATCTAGAGATACAACCACCATTGCCCCTAAGAAACAAGAACTAAAAGGGAACAAAACAAAGAAAGAACGGGGGCAATACCAGCATCCATGGCAAGAGGACGAGGTGGGGATCGACTCCACCAAGGGAAATGGAGAGGGACGCCCCAGAGACGGAGATCCGCCGGAGCCCTCCCGCGGCGAGAGGAGGCTGGAGAGACGAAGAGACAAGAGGGGCGGAGTGAATGGGTATGGGGGAGAAGAAACCTCCCCCTGCCCCGACTTAACCCCCTGGTCCCGTCCCTCAGCGGTAGTACCGCGCACCACCAGCGGTAGTACCGCCCAGCACGCCACGGGAACTAAACAGACACGACTTTAGGTCGACGAAACGACAAAACAACGGCAAACACACCAGCACATGACCAAGACACACCTCTTCACAAGAGGGCGGTGGCCGAGGCCACCTAAGTTTGAGTCAAAAGGTATGGCACCGCGAAGATTTTAACCTTGGGCCCATGACCAAAACTCATCTTTTAAGCACAAGTGCCATCAACAATGGCTAAAGTGAAAGACTTGATCAATTTATTCATAATGGGGGGAGGGAGAGTTCATTGAGAGAACAACACTCCCCCTATGTCCATGCCTACACCTAAACTAGACAACAAGTTGAGCGTGATAGGGTGTGCGCGGGTTCAAGCAACATTGCTCGAATCAATGATATTTAGCTCATGCCTTAACTCGCGAAATCTTGCTTCATCCAAGGGCTTCGTGAAGATATCTGCAAGGTTGTCATGAGTGTTGACATAGTTGAGCTCGGTCTCTCCTCGCCTAATGTGATCCCGGATGAAGTGATACCGAATCTCAATATGCTTCGTCTTAAAGTGTTGCACTGGGTTGAGAGAAATCTTGATGGCACTTTCATTGTCACACCAAAGAGGCACTTTGTCACAAGTGACACCGTAATCCTTTAAAGTTTGCCTCATCCATAGAAGTTGTGCACAACAACTACCGGCGGCAACATACTCTGCCTCAGTGGACGAGAGAGACACACAACTTTGCTTTTTGGAAGACCAACTTACCAAAGAGCAACCAAGGAATTGGCACCCTCCGGAAGTGGACTTCCTATCCACTTTGTCTCCCGCCCAATCGGAATCCGAGTACCCTACAAGCTTGAAGTTTGATCCTCTTGGGTACCATAAGCCAAAGTTTGGGGTATGAGCCAAATATCGAAAGATTCGTTTGACCGCCACATAGTGACTTTCCTTAGGTGCGGCTTGAAACCGTGCACAAATTCCCACACTCAACATGATGTCCGGTCTAGATGCACAAAGGTAAAGCAAGGAACCAATCATGGAACGATATACCTTTTGATCCACCACTTTACCATTGGGATCTAAGTCAAGTTGGCACTTGGTGGGCATTGGAGTGGAGGCCGGCTTGACGTCACTTAGCTTGAATCTCTTGAGCATGTCTTGGGTGTATTTGGATTGATTGATGAAGGTTCCTTCTCTTCTTTGCTTCACTTCGAACCCTAGAAAGAACTTCAACTCTCCCATGGAGGACATCTCGAACTTTGAGGTCATGAGAGCGGCAAATTCCTCATTGAAAGCTTTGTTAGGAGAACCAAAGATAATATCATCAACATATAATTGGCACACAAACAACTCCCCTTTGACCTTCTTAGTAAAAAGAGTGGGGTCGATTAGCCCAACTTCAAAACCACGGTCTTGTAACAACTCGGTAAGGTGGTCATACCACGCACGTGGGGCTTGTTTAAGGCCATAGAGTGCCTTATCGAGTTGATACACATGATCGGGAAAGTAGGGATCCTCGAACCCGGGGGGTTGCTTGACGTAAACCAATTCATTAATGGGACCATTAAGAAAAGCACTCTTCACATCCATTTGTTGTAACTTAAAGTTATGATGAGAAGCATATGCAATCAACATGCGAATGGATTCAAGACGAGCAACGGGAGCAAAGGTTTCACCGTAGTCGATACCCTCGACTTGGGAGTAGCCTTGTGCTACCAAACGAGCCTTGTTGCGAATGATAATCCCATGGGCATCTTGCTTGTTCTTGAATATCCACTTGGTTCCAATGACATTATGGTTCCCCGTTGGCCTTGGCACCAATCTCCACACTTTGTTGCGCTCGAAGTTGTTGAGTTCTTCGTGCATGGCATTGAGCCAATCCGGATCTTCTAGCGCCTCATAGACCTTGTGGGGTTCCACACAAGAGACAAACGCGTGATGCTCACAATAATTTGCTAATTGTCTACGAGTGCTTACCCCCTTTCTTAAGCTTCCAAGCACATTCGTCATGAGATGATCCTTGGTGGAGAGCTTGGAAGCAACCTTGGCGGCACGACGCTCTAATTCCTCCTCGGTGGTGAGTTGAGGAGCGGTTACTTGATCATCTTGAGCGCCGTCATGAACTTGTTCTTGATCTTGAACTTGCTCGGGGGAGAGAACTTGACCTTGGGCATCACTTGGTGTGTCAACACCGTCTTGAGTATGATCTTGCCCTTGGTCTTGTTCATGAGGTTGAGGGCCTTCACTTTGTTCTTCGGAAGCGTGTGGGCCTTGGGTTGGTGATGGCTCCACTTGAGTGGAGCATTGTCCTTCTCCTTCGGCCACAAGGGGTTCCTCAATGGGTAGGATGAAACCAACACCCATTCTTCTTATGGCTTGAGGAGGAATTTCATCACCTACATCACAAGTGCCACTTTGCTCCACTTGGGAGCCGTTATTCTCATCAAACTCCACGTTACACGTCTCCTCAATAAGTCCCGTGGATTTATTGAGGACACGGTAAGCATGAGAGTTTGTAGCATAACCAACAAATATGCCCTCATAAGCTCTAGCCTCAAATTTAGACAACCGAACACCTTTCTTGAGAATGAAACACTTACACCCGAATACCCGGAAGTACTTGAGGTTGGGCTTGTTACCGGTGAGTATCTCATATGGGGTCTTGTTCAAGCCCTTGCGGAGGTAGAGCCGATTGGATGCATGACACGCGGTGTTGATGGCTTCGGCCCAAAAGTTGTATGGAGACTTGAACTCCGCCATCATGGTCCTTGCCGCATCCATCAACGTCCGGTTCTTCCTCTCCGCAACACCGTTTTGTTGAGGGGTGTATGGTGCGGAATATTGATGCTTGATTCCCTCATCACTAAGAAATTCATCCAAGGTGTAGTTCTTGAACTCGGTGCCGTTGTCACTTCTTATTGTCAAGATCTTTGCATTGTGTTGACGTTGTGCTTCATTTGCAAAGTCAATGACGGTTTGTTGGGTCTCGCTCTTCCTCTTGAAGAAATACACCCATGTGTACCTTGAGTAGTCATCCACAATCACCAAGCAATACTTCCTACCTCCAAGACTATCGAAGGATGGGGGCCCAAAAAGATCCATGTGAAGGAGCTCCAAGGGCCTCTTTGAATAAATGATAGTCGTGGGAGGGTGAGCCTTCTCATGTAGCTTTCCTTCGATACAGGCACTGCAAGCACGATCTTTAACAAAACTAACATTCGTTAGTCCACGGACATGGTCCCCCTTGAGAAGACTTTGCAAAGATCTCATATTGACATGGGCTAAACGGCGATGCCAAAGCCATCCCACATCAACTTTAGCCATTAGGCATGTCGCGGTCTTAGTGGGTCGCTCCGAAAAGTTAATCACATATAGACCGTTCTCGACATGCCCAACAAAGCTACTTTAAGAGTCTTGCTCCACAAGAGGGCCACGGTATCGATATCAAAGAAAGTGGCAAAGCCCATGATTGCAAGTTGACGAACGGAAAGTAAATTGTATGCAAGGGACTCAACAAGCATGACCTTCTCGATCGTGAGATCATGAGAGATGACCACCTTGCCAAGTCCCAATACCTTAGAGGATGAGGCGTCACCCCACTCGACATTGGTGGGCATAGATGGAACTTTGTGCACGTCCACCACCAAGTCCTTGCTTCCGGTCATATGATTTGTAGCTCCGCTATCGAGCAACCATGATCCACCACCGGAAGCAAACACCTACAAGAGATCAATGCTTGGTTTTAGGTACCCATTTTGTAATGGGTCCTTTGATGTTAGTAACAAGGGTCTTAGGAACCCAAATAGACCATTCAATATACTCATGAAGAGAACCAACAAACTTGGCATAAACATGCCCATCACTAGCACGGCATAACACATAAGAAGGATTAAAATCGCCGGCTTTGTTGGGAGGGGTGACATTGCCCTTCTTGACATTGTTCTTCTTCTTCTCCTCGGGGCACTCTCTCCCTCCCTCACAAAGGTTTGCATGAGGGGAGGAGGTCGTTTGGTCTTGTCATTCTTCTTCTTGTTCTTGGAGTCGGGCACATACCCAACCCCTTCCTTGGCCACACCTCCCTTTTGGTTGATCAAGAGATCGTTGAGGTTCTTCTTGCCTTGTATGCAAGTCGCAAGACCTCTCTCAAGTTGCTCCTTCAACTTAGCATTTTCCTCAACAAGATGTATATGCTCACAACACGGGTTAGTAGCATTTGCATTATCAATTAAAACCATATGAGGAAAAGTTGCTTTCTCCTTAGTTAGCTTCACTTGGAGTTGATCATGAGACTCCTTGAGACTAGCGTGAATACCCTTCAAGGCCTTGTGGGCCTTGTCAAGTATATCAAACTCCTCTTTGAGTCTAGCAAGATCAACCCCGAGTTTGGCCTTCTCGGAATTTAGCACACGAGAAACAATGAGGGCATGATCATAATCTTTCTTTAACTTAGCATGATCAACGTTGTGTGACTCCTCAAGAGCCAAACGAAGACCACGCTCTTCCTCAAGAGCATTGGAAAGATCCGAAATCTCATCGGCATAGTCACGACTATGCCCTTCCATCTTAGAGATGGTGTCTTCGTGAGCCTCGATCATGTCATTGGCCTCACCAAGTTGTTCCAAGAGAGCAACAAAGTGCTTCTTGGATTTTCCCTTGAGTTTGCCCATAAAAGCCTCAAACTCGTTAGCCTCCACATTAGCTCCCTCAAGTTCATTAATGCTATCCGTTGGGGAAGGATGATTAATGATGGTAGTTTTGATGTTGGAGGTTACCTTGTTGGTGGCTTTAGCCATGAGGCACTTGGCGGTGATGCTCTCGTTGGGTGAGTCGAAGAGAGACACCCGTGACGTTGTTGCAATGGCAACGGAGGCCATGGCAACCGACTCATCATCTTCATCATCGTCATCATCCTCATTGTACTCTTCTTGCACAACCAAAGCCTTGGGAGGAGTCTTCTTGGTGAAGTTGTTCTTGTTGGGGAACGACTTGGCCTTGTCCTTTCGGATGAGTTTGCCACCATTGTCTTCCCTCTTCTCATACGGGCATTCCGCAACGAAATGACTCACGTTGCCGCAATTGTAGCAAGTTCTTACACGTTGCTTGCCCCTTGTGCCACTCGAGTTGTTTTTGCTAAAGTTGGGCCTCGAGTTTTTCTTGCTCCAAAATTGCCTTGAAGCAAGTGCCATGTGTTCATGATATGCATACTTCGTATCTTCGGGGTTGCTCTCCTCTTCTTCCTCTTCTTCTTCTTCCACGGTGAGCTTGGCCTTCAATGCAAGGTTAGGCTTCTTTGCCCGTTGAGAACGGAGCACCGCATTGTCGGCGGTCTTGTCCAAAATGTTCATGGCCACAAACTCATCCAACACTTCGCTTGAGGTCAAAGTGTGGAAGTCCGGTCTTTGACGAATGACGGAGGACATGGCCTTGTGGTAGGGCATCATTGCCTTGAGGAATTTGCGCTTGATCCAATTGTCATCCGTGTCCTTGCTCCCGTGATCTCGTAGTGAGACCGCGAGTTTGGTTACTCTCCGATAAAGCTCACGAGGTTCTTCATCTTCCTTCATTGCAAACTCATCGGCCTCATCTTGTACCACTTCATAGTTGGAGCGTTGAATGCTTGCGCTTCCCCGGTAGAGAGACACGACACAATGCCATGCATCTTTGGCCAAGGCGAAGGGACGAAGATGAGGTAGGTCTTCGGGTGGAATTGCATCTTGAATGATGAAGAGAGCATTCTCATTGAATTGATTGTCCGCGGCTTCTCGAGGAGTGAAGTTGCTTGGATCATGTGGATAGAAACCTTCTTCAATGATTCTCCAAAGGTTAGTGTTCACATGATTTAAATGACGTTTAAAGCGGTAAACCCAAGAATCAAAATCCTCATTTTTCACAATCTTAGGGGGAGGACCGGCATGATTCAAATGAGTGGAAGGAACCGGTCCACCATAAACAAGTGGTGGTTCCACATGGGCAAAGATGCCGGTGCCATTCTTGCCACTAGAAGAAGGAGCCTTTTCACTACTAGCTTCCCCCTTGTCGGGGATAGCATCCGACACCTTGTTGGCGGGATCACCCACTTTCAACGGTGCGGTGGATAGTTTAAGCCCCTCAAGAAATTTAGTAAACATGCTTTCAACTTCGGTCGTCATGGAGGTTTTCAATGTCTCCAAGGCCACATTAAACTCCTCACGAGAGACCGAAGTTCCCCCATCTCCCGTAGACGAGATCGGATTCACACCGGAGTGTTCCTCCACACCGTCTACGGTATCAACCATACTCTTTGGACGGTAAAGTCCTTAATAAAGAGATGAGGCTCTGATACCAATTGAAAGGATCGATATGGTTGACTAGAGGGGGGGGGGGTGAATAGGCAACTACCAATTTTTAGCTTTTCTTTACCAAATTAAACTTTGCATCAAAGTAGGTTGTCTAGATGTGCAACTAGGTGAGCAACCTATATGATGCAATATCAACAAGCATACAAGCAAGCAAGGGTAGAAACAATAAAGAGCTTGCACAAGTAAACATAAGAGATAACCAAGAGTGGATCCGGTGGAGACGAGGATGTGTTACCGAAGTTCCTTCCTTTTGAGGGGAAGTACGTCTCCGTTGGAGCGGTGTGGAGGCACAATGCTCCCCAAGAAGCCACTAGGGCCACCGTATTCTCCTCACGCCCTCACACAATGCGAGATGCCGTGATTCCACTATTGGTGCCCTTGAAGGCGGCGACCGAACCTTTACAAACAAGGTTGGGGCAATCTCCACAACTTAATCGGAGGCTCCCAACAAGACCACGAAGCTTCACCACAATGGAATATGGCTCCGAGGTGACCTCAACCGTCTAGGGTGCTCAAACACCCAAGAGTAACAAGATCCGCTAGGGATGAGTGGGGGAATCGAAAATCCCTTGGTGGAAGTGTAGATCGGGGCCTTCTCAACCACTCCCGAGCAAATCAACAAATTTGATTGGCTAGAGAGATAGATCGGGCGGAAATGAAGCTTGGAGTATTTAATGGAGCTTGAGCAATAAATGGAGCTTGGGGAGGAAGAGGTAAGTGAGAAGGAAGAAGGGGACTCCCTTTTATAGTGGGGGCAACAATCCCGTTGCCCCCCACCAACCAGCCCCGCACAGGGCGGTACTACCGCTGAGAGGGGGCGGTACTACCGCCAGGCGATGGTACTGCCGCACCAACCAGCGGTACTGCCGCGCTGAGGAGACTTAGTAGGGAACGGACCCAAATGCGGTACTACCGCGGTGGTAGGGCGGTACTACCGCTCCTGGAACGGTACTACCTCCACTACAACCGTGACTAGTGCCACAAAACCCGACACGTGAAAAAGACCTCTCGAATCGAGGCGGTAGGAGCCAGACTACCCAGCGGTACTATAGCAATGGGGTCAAGGGCGGTAGTGCCGCTGTGGAACGATACTGCCGCTTGTGACCCTTCGGCCGTTGTACCACAGGCAGTGCGGTACTACCGCTGGGGTGCGCGGGAGAGAAGGGATCTCTCAAATATGCTGAGGACACGGCGGATGTGCCAGGCCCCCAGCGGTACTACTGCTGTGGAGCCACAGCGGTACTACCGCTGCGAAGCGGTACTGCCGCTTGTGGCTTCTCAGCGGTACTACCGCTGGGCGCGCGATACTGCCGCTTACACCCAGACAGAACAAGAAAGAGAGGAGAGATCTCTTCAATGGACAGGAAAAGCTCGGAGGGTGAGAAGCTGATGTGTACGTGATGATTCCACCCATGCAAAACCCCAGCGGACCCCCTCTTGATAGTACGGTGCCCTCTATGCAACTAGTCCACCGAGAAAGAAACGAAAGAGCTACACCATCTTGAAATACACTCCGAGGGGAAGAAAGCGTCTCGTGCCAGGGGAGAATCTGTGAATAATTCAACGCACAAGATTAGTCCGCAAACATGTTGTCATCAATCACCAAAACTACCTTGAGAGAGATATGCCGTAACACCAGTTTTGCACGTGGAGAATACTCGGGTTAAACTTGACGAGCCTAGCATATGCAGATATGGCCTCGGAACACTGAGATCGAAATATCTAACATGAATCATATAGTAGATATGATCAACATAGAGATGTTCACCATTGAAAACTACTCCATCTCACGTGATGATCAGACATGGTTTAGTTGATATGGATCACGTGATCATTTAGATGACTAGAGGGATGTTTATCTAAGTGGGAGTTCTTAAGTAATATGATTAATTGTACTTTAATTTATCATGAACTTAGTCCTCATAGTTTTTGCATATCTATGTTCTTGTAGATCAATGGCCCGTGCTACCATTCCCTTGAATTTTAATGTGTTCCTAGAGAAAGCTAAGTTGAAATATGATGGTAGCAACTACACAGACTGGGTCCGTAACTTGAGGATTATCCTCATTGCTGCACAAAAGAATTATGTCCTGGAAGCACCGCAGCACCGCTAGGTGCAAGACCCGCTATAGGAGCAACTCCGGACGTTATGAACATCTGGCAGACTAAAGCTGATGACTACTTGATAGTTCAGTGTGCCGTGCTTTATGGCTTAGAATTGGGACTTCAAATACATTTTGAATGTCATGGAGCATATGATATGTTCCGGGAGTTGAAATTAATATTTCAAGCAAATGCCCGAGTTGAGAGATATGAAGTCTCCAACAAGTTCTACAACTGCAAAATGGAGGAGAATAGTTCTGTCAGTGAACACATACTTAGGATGTTTGGGTACCATAATCACTTGACTCAGCTAGGAGTTAATCTTCCTGATGATATTGCCATTGACATAGTTCTTCAATCACTGCCACCAAGCTATAAAGGCTTCGTGATGAACTATAATATGCAAGGTATGGAAAAGACAATTCCTGATATCTTCGCAATGCTAAAGGCTGCGGAGGTAGAAATCAAGAAGGAGCATCAAGTGTTGATGGTTAACAAGACCACTAGTTTAAATAAAAAGGGCAAAGGGAACAAGGGGAACTTCAAGAATAATAGCAAGAAAGTTGCTGCTCCTGGGAAGAAGCCAATTCTGGACCTAAGCCTGAAACTGAGTGTTTCTACTTCAAAGGGACTGGTCATTGGAAGCGGAACTATCCCAAGTATTTGGCGGATAAGAAGGATGGCAAAGTGAAAGGTATATTTGATATAAATGTTATTGATGTGTACCTTACTAATTCTCGTAGTAGTGCCTGGGTATTTGATACTGGTTCTGTTGCTCATGTTTGCAACTTGAAACAGGGGCTACGGATTAAATGAAGATTGGCTAAGGACGAGGTGACGATGCGCGTCAGAAATGGTTCCAAGGTCGATGTGATCGCCATCGGCACTCTACCTCTACATCTACCTTCGGGATTAGTTTTAGACCTGAATAACTGTTATTTGGTGCCAGCGATGAGCATGAACATTATATCTGGATCTTGTTTGATGCGAGATGGTTATTCATTTAAATCGGAGAATAATGGTCGTTCTATTTATATGAGTAATATCTTTTATGGTCATGCACCCTTGATGAGTGGTCTATTTTTGTTGAATCTCGATCGTAGTGATACACATATTCATTATATTGAAGCCAAAAGATGCAAAGTTAATAATGATAGTGCAACTTATTTGTGGCACTGCCGTTTAGGTCGTATTGGTGTAAAGCGCATGAAGAAACTCCATGTTGATGGGCTTTTAGAATCACTTGATTATTAATCACTTGATACTTGCAAACCATGCCTCATGGGCAAGATGACTAAGACTCTGTTTTCCGGAACAATGGAGCGAGCCACTGACTTATTGGAAATAATACATACTGATGTATGCGGTCCAATGAGTGTTGAGGCTCGTGACGGGTATCGTTATTTCCTGACCTTCACAGATAATTTGAGAAGATATGGGTATATCTAGTTAATGAAACATAAGTCTAAAACATTTGAAAAGTTCAAAGAATTTCAGAGTGAAGTGGAAAATCATCGTAACAAGAAAATAAATTTTCTACGATCTAATCATGGAGATGAATATTTGAGTTATGAGTTTGGTCTTCATTTAAAACAATGTGGAATAGTTTCGCAACTCACGCCACCTGGAACACTACAGCGTAATGGTGTGTCCGAATGTCGTAACCGTACTTTATTAGATATGGTGCGATCTATGATGTCTCTTACCGATTTACCACTATCGTTTTGGGGTTTTGCTTTAGAGACGGCTGCATTCACATTAAATAGGGCACCATCTAAATCCATTGAGACGACACCATATGAACTGTAGTTTGGCAAGAAACCTAAGTTGTTGTTTCTTAAAGTTTGGGGCTGCGATACTTATGTGAAAAAGCTTCAACCTAATAATCTCGAACCCAAATCGGAGAAATGTGTCTTCATAGGGTACCCAAAGGAAACTGTTGGGTACACCTTCTATCACAGATCCAAAGGTAATATATTCGTTGCTAAGAATGGATCCTTTCTAGAGAAGGAATTTCGCTCGAAAGAAGTGAGTGGAAGGAAAGTAGAACTTGATGAGGTAATTGTACCTTCTCCCGATTTGGAAAGTAGTTCATCACAGAAATTAGTTCTAGTGATTCCTACACCAATTAGTGAGGAAGCTAATGATGATGATCATGAAACTTCAAATCAAATTACTACCGAACCTCGTAGGTCAACCAGAGTATGGTCCGCACCAGAATGGTATGGTAATCCTGTTCTGGAGGTCATGTTACTAGACCATGACGAACCTACGAACTATGAAGAAGCGATGATGAGTCCAGATTCCATGAAATGGCTTGAGCCCATGAAATCTGAGATGGGATCCATGTATGAGAACAAAGTGTGGACTTTGGTTGACTTGCCCGATGATCGGCAATCCATAGAGAATAAGTGGATCTTCAAGAAGAAGACTGACACTAACGTTAATGTTACTGTCTACAAAGCTTGACTTGTTGCGAAAGGTTTTTGACAAGTTTAAGGAGTTGACTACGATGAGACCTTCTCACCCGTAGCAATGCTTAAGTCTATCCGAATCATGTTAGCAATTGCCGCATTTTATGATTATGAAATTTGACAAATGAATGTCAAAACTGCATTCCTTAATGGATTTCTTAAAGAAGAGTTGTATATGATGCAACTAGAAGGTTTTGTCGATCCTAAAGGTGCTAACATAGTGTGCAAGCTCCAGCGATCCATTTATGGACTAGTGCAAGCCTCTCGGAGTTGGAATATACGCTTTGATAGTGTGATCAAAGCATATGGTTTTATAAAGACTTTTGGAGAAGCCTGTATTTACAAGAAAGTGAGTGGGAGCTCTGTGGCATTTATAATATTATATGTGGATGACATATTGTTGATTGGAAATAATACAAAATTTCTGGATAGCATAAAAGGGTACTTGAATAATAATTTTTCAATGAAAGACCTCGGTGAAGCTGCTTATATATTGGGCATCAAGATCTATAGAGATAGATCAAGACGCTTAATTGGACTTCCACAAAGCACATACCTTGATAAAGTTGTGAAGAAGTTCAAAATGAATCAGTCAAAGAAAGGCTTCTTGCCTGTGTTACAAGGTGTAAAGTCGTGTCAGACTCAATGCCCGACCACTTCAGAAGATAGAGAGAAAATGAAGGATGTTCCCTATGCTTCAGCCATAGGCTCTATCATGTATGCAATGCTGTGTACCAGACCAGATGTGTGGCTTGCTATAAGTCTAGCAGGGAGGTACCAAAGTAATCCAGGGGTGGATCACTGGACGGCGGTCAAGAACATCCTGAAATACCTGAAAAGGACTAAGGATATGTTTCTCATATATGGAGGTGACAAAGAGCTCATCGTAAATGGTTACGTTGATGCAAAGCTTTGACACTGATCCAGACGATTGTAAATCGCAAACCGGATACGTATTTACATTAAACGGTGGAGCTGTCAGTTGGTCAGTTCTAAACAAGCGTCGTGCGGGATCTACATGTGAAGCGGAGTACATAGCTGCTTCGGAAGCAGCAAACGAAGGAGTCTGGATGAAGGAGTTCATATCCGATCTAGGTGTCATACCTAGTGTATCGGGTCCAATGAAAATCTTTGTGACAATACTGGTGCAGTTGCCTTAGCAAAGAAATCCAGACTTCACAAGAGAACCGAACACATCAGGAGACCCTTCAATTCCATCCACGATCAAGTCAAGGAGGCAGACATAGAGATTTGCAAAATACATACGGATCTGAATGTTGCAAACCCGTTGACTAAGCCTCTTCCACGAGCAAAACATGATCAACACCAAGACTCCATGGGTGTTAGAATCATTAGTATGTAATCTAGATTACTGACTCTAGTGCAAGTGGGAGACTGAAGGAAATATGCCCTAGAGGCAATAATAAAATTGTTATTTATATTTCCTTATATCATGATAAATGTTTATTATTCATGCTAGAATTGTATTAACCGGAAACTTAGTACATGTGTGAATACATAGACAAAACAGAGTGTCCCTAGTATGCCTCTTGTCGGTGTCAAAACCGGCGGGTCTCGGGTAGGGGGTCCCGAACTGTGCGTCTAGGCCGGATGGTAACAGGAGGCAGGGAACATGATGTTTTACCCAGGTTCGGGCCCTCTTGATGGAGGTAAAACCCTATGTCCTGCTTGATTAATATTGATGATATGGGTAGTACAAGAGTAGATCTACCACGAGATCAACGAGGCTAAACCCTAGAAGCTAGCCTATGGTATGATTGTTGTATATATTGTATATCTATCGACTAGCCTAGCCTCGGTTTATATAATGCACCGGAGGCCTAGGATAACAAGAGTCCTAGCCGAATACGCCGGTGGGGAGAAGTACGTGTCTTGATCGCCAAGTCTTGTGGAATCTTCCTTGTATGCGGTAGCCGTCCAAACTGGCCCATGAGTATAAGGCCACGGGGGTCCTCGGCCCAATCTAATAGATCAGGAGACGACGTGGTGAGTACCCCCTAGTCCAGGACACTGTCAGTAGCCCCCTGAACTGGTCTTCAAGTTAGGGACGCTCCTCGATTCTTCCGAACTGTTCTTCATCTTCGGTTGCCGGTCTTGAAAACTGGTTCAACAAATCTTCTTTATCTTCGATCTTGAGGATCGCCGAAATGCATTCGATGAGTTTACACGTCGGGTATCCGAGGAGCCCCTTTAAGTTTCTGGCCTTTATCAATGCCTTGTTTATTTTTATGCCACACCTCGGGTTTGAAGTTGTTCCCGGGAGGCAGGGTCCTCTTGCGTCCGAGCTCCAACGCCAAACTGCATTCGAGGTATCTTTTGCAGCCGAGCACCAACGCTGGACCGCTTCCTAGCTCTAGCGCCGGAATGTATCCGAGCTCCAACGCCGGACTATGTATCCGAGCTCCAACGCCGGATTGTATATCCGAGCTCCAACGCCGAAATATATCCGAGCTCCAACGCCGGACTGTGTCCAGGCTCCAATGCCGGACTATATCCGAGGTGTCATATCACCTTGGTTCAAAAAGGTTGAAGGAGTTTAGCCGAGCTTAATGCCGGAAATGCCCTCTATGGAGCCAGCCACTAGCGCCCGAGCTTTATGCCGGACTGCTTCCGAGGTGGTGCACCACCCCGACTATGGGCCGATTTTTTGTCAATATTTTTTATTGGTGCAATTTATTCTCTGCCGAGATATATAGCCAGTAGCCCTCAAGGTGTGTATCGGTCTAAAACCCGAGATGCACATGAAGGATGACATAAGACCGCTGATCCCCGTAGCCGCTGAGACTCAGGTTGATTTGCAAAATCGGCCTGAGGATCAAGTCCTAGCTTGGCAGAATACTTCGGGACACAAAAAGCGGCGTGCTCAGTCCTCAAGACTCAGGTTGGGTGCGGCCGACCAACCTGAGGATCAAAATCTCCTCGGAAACTATATTGCACATAAAATTTTCTGCATTGGACAAGCAATGCAGTAGCCCCCGAGACACTGGTCGGGTGGCAACACCAGATCAGGGGATCGATGTGCCCCTTTAATATTTGTAAATAATAAGCCCGAAGCCCAGTAGCCCCCGAGCCTTAATGCGGGCACGGGTGGCCGAATTAAGGATCAATATCCATAGTAAAATCACAAATTATGTGTAATGACTCTATGTATCCAAGTACTTTACGTCATTAATGCTCGGATCCGCATTGTACAAAACTTTGTTGACCGACCATCGGCTTCCACCTCCTTGGCCAGTAGCCGAGGAGTGTTTGTCCTACTTTATAAAGCCTTTATGAGGGCAAAGATTTACGACAAACAAGGCAATCTGGCCACACGGTTTTATAAACAAAGGTACGCAGAGAGATATGTTATATTACTGTTTAACAGAAGAAATGTATTCCAAAGAAAATAGTCCCGCTATCGGTTCCTTTCTTTGGGTTGTCATGCTAAGCATGATCATGAAACCTCAGCTCGAATGTAAGAGCAAAATATCGAGGATTTAGTTTGGGAGGCCAGTTAATAGCCCCCGGTAGTGTTCGGCGACAGTCGAGGTCAAGCCGTAAACACTTCGGCCAATGTTATGAATGGCCCGTCATAGTCATCGGATCGCTGACCAGTTTACGCTTATTGTGACAGTCAGTTTTCGGCTTTCTCCACTAAGGTGCTTAACCATGTGAGCTGGAAGCACAATCGCAGTGGTTCTCCCTTTGCACGCCTAGCCGAACAAAACGGAACGTAGGAAGCAAGTGCAGGAGCCGGGCAACCCAACTATTGACCGAAGACACAATTCGAAACCGATGCATATATAGCAATATCTGAGAATGTTTTTGCCGAATCCCTAAAGGTGTCCGGCGTTGCACTGCGAGACTAATGCTGGAAAAGCACAAATAGTTTAAAAGTGCCAAAAAGCTTGGAAAACCAAGAAACGTCAGTAAAAACATGACGTCCGAACAAGATCAAGTGTTCGGTGCCAATCCGAAAATTGGTCTTAGAAAAAAGAAGTGCTTCTGTCGTCCTTTAACATGACACATCCTATCTCAAGACTTCGAGCGGGTCAGCCTACGGCTTCAACTCCTATCCCGAGGGCGGAGTACTTCTCATTAGGCCAGTTTAGCAAACTAAACTCTAGCGGCTTTGAGAGAGAAATTAGGCTCCCCGGCTAGTGACCGCACACTCGCGTCGAAAAAAGGAGTGATAAATAATAATAATAGAACTTTGCAACGACTGAGAAGAAGAACACTTATTATAAAACGGCTCAAATAAACTTAAGAGCCCCCAAGTGACTTGGGTAGAAGAATGATTGCATGTACCGAAGTACTTATATCATATCTATGTTCAACCGAACTTTAAACGCGTCTTAACCGACCGTCGGCTTCTCCCTCTTCGGTTAAGGACCGAAAAGTGTTATGTACTCCATCGGTCGAGAATATCAACGGTGTTTCCAATAACCAAGCAATCAGGCCATAAGGCTGTAACAGACAAAGCGCGCTCAGGGAACTTATGCTATATTACTGCGAAGAGTAAGAAGCATCTTCGAAGAAAATAGTACCCCCACCGATACCTTTATTCGGTGCTCATTGTTATTATGATACTTGTGCAATAGATTTTTTGTACTCATGAGTTCCGTTGTGTGCCGACCATCATTGAATAACTATAAGAGCGCTAGCTTTCGGCTTCACCCAGTCTGAGGTCCGGCTCGGGTGACCCGATCGTGACAATCGCAGAGGTGCTCCCTTTACTCCCTAGCCGAACAATCGGAAACGTAGGGGTAAACACAGGAGCGAGGCAACCCAGCTTGCAAATCGCTTAAGTCAATGTGGTGCATATTGTGGCGTAATACACGAACAAGGAACGAAGCCATACAAGTATAATCATATGCAACAGGAAAAGCTTCATAAAGGAAGCCCCCAAGTAAATGGGGTATTTGAATTTGTGTGTCACAAACAAAGTTTGGACAAGGAAATTTTTTACAAGCAACTTTTTTCCAAAAAAGTATAATGCTTGGTCGAACCGAACACAAGTTAGAAATTAAAGCTTTGAGCATGAAAGCGACTTAGCTGGTTAATGTGTTCGGTATTGATGACGCGGTCCGAGCTTGATGCGGGGCAAGGTTCCATCCCCCAAGCTGGTCCTGAGGTGGCGGAGCGGAGAGCTCGACACGCCGAAGTGGTGACATAGCACGGTCAATGCAGACCGGCAGAGTGACGCCGAAGTCCCCGGATCATTTTCCTGTGCACAAAAAATAGTGCAAACCGGAGATAATAGTAATAATGATAATAAAAAAATCGTTGCATAATAAATAATTTATGCAAAGTGAGTAATAAAAGAAATATGGCCTGGCGCCGAAGTCAAGTCGATGCAGGGCGTCGGCGTGATGCGGTAAAGGCGTGGCAAAGCCTGAATTCGCAGGTCGGTCCGAGCTCCGAGTGCGGCGTTCGCCGTACTATGTACGGAAACTGACCGAACCACCATGCGACTGTCGTTAATGCAGCCACCATTTGATAGACCTGTGTACATATGACGGACAAACCAAAGTAATAATTCCTTAGAAAAAATGAACCCAAACAAGCAAAAAATACTGGGATTAATAGCACCTAGTTTATTTGTTGTAGCAATCCGAAGGAAGGTGATTCCCAAAATTGGGACTCGCTCCGCACACCCATTGCCTGATGGGCGATAAAACAACGACATGGCAATGCTGGTAAAGGTTGACTCGCCGAGGCAAAGCCCTTGGCCCAGCTAACGTGACAGAGCTGGTCGGCTAGTGACGCCGAAGTGTCCGGAGTAGGTTGATGAAGAGATGGCGAAGCCCCCGGTCCAGCCGAGATGTCGAAGCCTCGACGTCAGCCGATGAGTCCAAGCAGGTCGGCGTGACGGACACCAGCTTGAAGAAGCAATAGTGCGGCCCTGTCGATGCAGGTCGTGATGTGGTTGATGCCGGCTTGATGAAGCGACCGTGCGGCGATGCCGGTTTGCCCGCTCCGTGTAATCCGTGGGGCGGCGATGTTGATGATGATTTATCCTTCACGATGCCGGACTCTTGTTCGGCTTGCCGAGATGATGATTCGAAGAAGTTGAGCTCGGCTAAAGTGACGACGTGTCTAGTGGAGGTCGGCAGCCGTGGAGTAATATTGTCGGACTGATTTGACACTAGCATGATGTTGAAGATCATGTTCAAAAGATCTTAAAGTTAGTGGGATGTGTTCGGGAACGAAATGCAATACCCCATACAAAACTTCCTTCAAAAGGGATGTCCGAAATCCTGTTCATAAGAAAGACGAACTCGGGTCGGATTCATTTTCGCGCAGAAAACAGATCCGAAAAGTGATGCACTAATCGGAAGGTTCCTGGAGTTTGGACGGTCGGATCGAGCTGAAATTTTGAGAGGTGGTATATATAGGAATTCCGCAGCCGATCAACGGTTGGATCTTTCAAAGGACGTCCGAGCTAGAAGCTGGACACCACGCCCTAAACTCATCCAGATTCCCGTCCAGATTTGACAAGGCTCCGGTATATCATAGATTGCTAGAGATTCCTCCATCGGAACTCGACGAAATTTTCCAGGGTTGTTGTAGACTCGATCCCGCACAATTCCACCGAAGCAATTATTAAAGCGATGCTCGAGCAGGCGGTGGCGGCGGATACGCGTTCGCTGTTTAGAAAAACAGCACGGTCGCTTGAGGGCAATGTTGATGCTGAGCCCCCGAGCTCCATAGATGATTCCTCCGTGATCTTGATAGAGATCGGAGTTGATGTTTGATGAAGGCCCTTGTCCGGACATGGTGATCCGAACACGGGGCGCAATTCTTGGTCGAACCAAGGTGACCAGTCGAGCTGGTGACGAAGATGCCGAAGTCGCAGTTGATCTGCAGGCGATCCATCGATCCTTTTGTCGATCACACGACGGAACTCTCAATGAAAGCACCAATGTCGGTGTTAAAACCGGCGGATCTCGGGTAGGGGGTCCCGAACTGTGCGTCTAAGCCGGATGGTAACAGGAGGCAGGGAACACGATGTTTTACCCAGGTTCGGGCCCTCTTGATGGAGGTAAAACCCTACGTCCTGCTTGATTAATATTGATGATATGGGTAGTACAAGAGTAGATCTACCACGAGATCAAGGAGGCTAAACCCTAGAAGCTAGCCTATGGTATGATTGTTGTATATATTGTATATCTATCGACTAGCCTGGCCTCGGTTTATATAATGCACTGGAGGCCTAGGATAACAAGAGTCCTAGCCGAATACGCCGGTGGGGAGAAGTCCGTGTCTTGATCGCCAAGTCTTGTGGAATCTTCCTTGTATGCAGTAGCCGTCCAAACTGGCCCATGAGTATACGGCCACGGGGGTACTCGGCCCAATCTAATAGATCAGGAGACGACGTGGTGAGTACCCCCTAGTCCAGGACACCGTCAGTAGCCCCCTGAACCGGTCTTCAAGTTAGGGACGCTCCTCGATTCTTCCAAACTGTTCTTCATCTTCGGTTGCCGGTCTTGAAAACTGGTTCAACAAATCTTCTTTATCTTCGATCTTGAGGATCGCCGAAATGCATTCGACGAGTTTACACGTCGGGTATCCGAGGAGCCCCTTTAAGTTTCCGGCCTTTATCAATGCCTTGTTTATTTTTATGCCACACCCAGGGTTTGAAGTTGTTCCCTGGAGGCAGGGTCCTCTTGCGTCCGAGCTCCAACACCAGACTGCATTCGAGGTATGTTTTGCAGCCGAGCACCAACGCCGGACCGCTTCCCAGCTCTAGCGCCGGAATGTATCCGAGCTCCAACGCCGGACTATGTATCCGAGCTCCAACGCCGGACTGTATATCCGAGCTCCAACGCCGAAATATATCCGAGCTCCAACACCGGACTGTGTCTAGGCTTCAATGCCGGACTATATCCGAGGTGTCATATCACCTTGGTTCAAAAAGGTTGAAGGAGTTTAGCCGAGCTTAATGCCGGAAATGCCCTCTACGGAGCCAGCCACTAGCGCCCGAGCTTTATGCCGGACTGCTTCCGAGGTGGTGCACCACCTCAACTATGGGCCTATTTTTTGTCAATATTTTTTATTGGTGCAATTTATTCTCTGCCGAGATATATAGCCAGTAGCCCTCAAGGTGTGTATTGGTCTAAAACCCGAGATGCACATGAAGGATGACATAAGACCGTTGATCCCAGTAGCCGCTGAGACTCAGGTTGGTTTGCAAAATCGGCCTGAGGATCAAGTCCTAGCTCAGTAGAATACTTCGGGACACAAAAGCGGCATGCTCAGTCCTCAAGACTCAGGTTGGGTGCGGCCGACCAACCTGAGGATCAAAATCTCCTCAGAAACTATATTGCACATAAAATTTTCTGCATTGGACAAGCAATGCAGTAGCCCCCGAGACACTAGTCGGGTGGCAACACCAGATCAGGGATCGATGTGCCCCTTTAATATTTGTAAATAATAAGGCCGAAGCCCAGTAGCCCCCGAGCCTTAATGCGGGCACGGGTGGCCGAATTAAGGATCAATATCCATAGTAAAATCACAAATTTTGTCTAATGACTTTATGTATCCAATTACTTTATGTCATTAATGCTCGGATCCACATTGTACAAAAGTTTGTTGACCGACCATCGGCTTCCACCTCCTTGGCCAGTAGCCGAGGAGTGTTTGTCCTACTTTATAAAGCCTTTATGAGGGCAAAGATTTACGACAAACAAGGCAATCTGGCGACACGGTTTTATAAACAAAGGTACGCAGAGAGATATGTTATATTACTGTTTAACAGAAGAAATGTATTCCAAAGAAAATAGTCCCACTATCGGTTCCTTTCTTTGGGTTGTCATGGTAAGCATGATCATGAAACCTCAGCTCGAATGTGAGAGCAAAATATCGAGGATTTAGTTTGGGAGGCCAGTTAATAGCCCCCGGTAGTGTTCGGCGACAGTCGAGGTCAAGCCGTAAACACTTCGGCCAATGTTATGAATGGCCCGTCATAGTCATCGGATCACTGACCAGTTTACGCTTATTGTGACAGTCAGTTTTCGGCTTTCTCCACTAAGGTGCTTAACCATGTGAGCTGGAAGCACAATCGCAGTGGTTCTCCCTTTGCACGCCTAGCCGAACAAAACGGAACGTAGGAAGCAAGTGCAGGAGCCAGGCAAACCAACTATTGACCGAAGACACAATTCGAAACCGATGCATATATAGCAATATTTGAGAATGTTTTTGCCGAATCCCTAAAGGTGTCCGGCGTTGCACTGCGAGACTAATGCTGGAAAAGCACAAATAGTTTAAAAGTGCCAAAAAGCTTGGAAAACCAAGAAACGTCAGTAAAAACATGACGTCCGAACAAGATCAAGTGTTCGGTGCCAATCCGAAAATTGGTCTTAGAAAAAAGAAGTGCTTCTGTCGTCCTTTAACATGACACATCCTATCTCAAGACTTCGAACGGGTCAGCCTACGGCTTCAACCTCCTATCCCGAGGGTGGAGTACTTCTCATTAGGCCAGTTTAGCAAACTAAACTCTAGCGGCTTTGAGAGAGAAATTAGGCTCCCCGGCTAGTGATCGCACACTCGCGTCGAAAAAAGGAGTGATAAATAATAATAATAGAACTTTGCAATGACTGAGAAGAAGAACACTTATTATAAAATGGCTCAAATAAACTTAAGAGCCCCCAAGTGACTTGGGTAGAAGAATGATTGCATGTACCGAAGTACTTATATCATATCTATGTTCAACCGAACTTTAAACGCATCTTAACCGACCGTCGGCTTCTCCTTCTTCGGTTAAGGACCGAAAAGTGTTATGTACTCCACCGGTCGAGAATATCAACGGTGTTTCCAATAACCAAGCAATCAGGCCATAAGGCTATAACAAACAAAGCGCGCTCAGGGAACTTATGCTATATTACTGCGAAGAGTAAGAAGCATCTTCAAAGAAAATAGTACCCCCACCGATACCTTTATTCGGTGCTTATTGTTATTATGAGACTTGTGCAATAGATTTTTTGTACTCATGAGTTCCGTTGTGTGCCGACCATCATTGAATAACTATGAGAGCACTAGCTTTCGGCTTCACCCAGTCTGAGGTCCGGCTCAGGTGACCCGATCGTGACAATCACAGAGGTGCTCCCTTTACTCCCTAGCCGAACAATCGGAAATGTAGGGGTAAACACAGGAGCGAGGCAACCCAGCTTGCAAATCGCTTAAGTCAATGTGGTGCATATTGTGGCGTAATACACGAACAAGGAACGAAGCCGTACAAGTATAATCATATGCAACAGGAAAAGCTTCATAAAGGAAGCCCCCAAGTAAACGGGGTATTTGAATTTGTGTGTCACAAACAAAGTTTGGACAAGGAAATTTTTTACAAGCAACTTTTTTCCAAAAAAGTATAATGCTTGGTCGAACCGAACACAAGTTAGAAATTAAAGCTTTGAGCATGAAAGCGACTTAGCTGGTTAATGTGTTCGGTATTGATGACGCGGTCCGAGCTTGATGCGGGGCAAGGTTCCATCCCCCAAGCTGGTCCTGAGGTGGCGGAGCGGAGAGCTCGACACGCCGAAGTGGTGACATAGCACGGTCAATGCAGACCGACAGAGTGACGCCGAAGTCCCCGGATCATTTTCCTGTGCACAAAAAATAGTGCAAACCGGAGATAATAGTAATAATGATAATAAAAAAAATTGTTGCATAATAAATAATTTATGCAAAGTGAGTAATAAAAGAAATATGGCCTGGCGCCGAAGTCAAGTCGATGCAGGGCGTCGGCGTGATGCGGTAAAGGCGTGGCAAATCCTGAATTCGCAGGTCGGTCCGAGCTCCGAGTGCGGCGTTCGCCGGGCTATGTACGGAAACTGACCGAACCACCATGCGACTGTCGTTAATGCAGCCACCATTTGATAGACCTGTGTACATATGACGGACAAACCAGAGTAATAATTCCTTAGAAAAAATGAACCCAAACAAGCAAAAAATACTGGGATTAATAGCACCTGGTTTATTTGTTGTAGCAATCCGAAGGAAGGTGATTCCCAAAATTGGGACTCGCTCTGCACACCCATTGCCTGATGGGCGATAAAACGACGACATAGCAATGCTGGTAAAGGTTGACTCGCCGAGGCAAAGCCCTCAGCCCAACTAACGTGACGGAGCTGGTCGGCTAGTGACGCCAAAGTGTCCGGAGTAGGTTGATGAAGAGATGGCGAAGCCCCCGGTCTAGCCGAGATGTCGAAGCCTCGACGTCAGCCGATGAGTCGAAGCAGGTCGGCATGACGGACACCAGCTTGAAGAAGCAATAGTGCGGCCCTGTCGATGCAGGTCGTGACGTGATGCCGGCTTGATGAAGCGACCGTGCAGCGATGCCGGTTTGCCCGCTCCGTGTAATCTGTGGGGCGGCGATGTTGATGATGATTTATCCTTCGTGATGCCCGACTCTTGTTCGGCTTGCCGAGATGATGATTCGAAGAAGTTGAGCTCGGCTAAAGTGACGACGTGTCTAGCGGAGGTCGGCAGCCGTGGAGTAATATTGCCGGACTGATTTGACACCAGCATGATGTTGAAGATCATGTTCAAAAGATCTTAAAGTTAGTGGGATGTGTTCGGGAACGAAATGCAATACCCCATACAAAACTTCCTTCAACAGGGATGTCCGAAATCCTGTTCATAAAAAAGACGAACTCGGGTCGGATTCATTTTCGCGCAGAAAACAGATCCGAAAAGTGATGCACTAATCAGAAGGTTCCCGGAGTTTGGACGGTCGGATCGAGCTGAAATTTTGAGAGGTGGTATATATAGGACTTCCGCAGCCGATCAATGGTTGGATCTTTCAAAGGACGTCCGAGCTAGAAGCTTGACACCACGCCCTAAACTCATCCAGATTCCCGTCCAGATTTGACAGGGCTCCGGTATATCATAGATTGCTAGAGATTCCTCCATCGGAACTCGAAGAATTTTCCAGGGTTGTTGTAGACTTGATCCCACACAATTCCACCGAAGCGATCATTAAAGCGATGCTCGAGCAGGCGGTGGCGGCGGATACGCGTTCGCTGTTTAGAAAAACAGCACGGTCGCTTGAGGGCAATGTTGATGCTGAGCCCCCGAGCTCCATAGATGATTCCTCCGTGATCTTGATAGAGATCGGAGTTGATGTTTGATGAAGGCCCTTGTCCGGACATGGTGATCCGAACACGGGGCGCAATTCTTGGTCGAACCAAGGTGACCAGTCGAGCTGGTGACGGAGATGCCGAAGTCGCAGTTGATCTGCAGGCGAGCCATCGATCCTTTTGTCGATCACACAACGGAACTCTCAATGAAAGCACCAATGTCGGTGTCAAAACCGGCGGATCTCGGGTAGGGGGTCCCGAACTGTGCGTCAAGGCCGGATGGTAACAGGAGGCAGGGAACACGATGTTTTACCCAGGTTCGGGCCCTCTTGATGGAGGTAAAACCCTACGTCCTGCTTGATTAATATTGATGATATGGGTAGTACAAGAGTAGATCTACCACGAGATCAAGGAGGCTAAACCCTAGAAGCTAGCCTATGGTATGATTGTTGTATATATCGTATATCTATCGACTAGCCTGGCCTCGGTTTATATAATGCACCGGAGGCCTAGGATAACAAGAGTCCTAGCCGAATACGCCGGTGGGGAGAAGTCCGTGTCTTGATCGCCAAGTCTTGTGGAATCTTCCTTGTATGTGGTAGCCATCCAAACTGGCCCATGAGTATACGGCCACGGGGGTCCTCGGCCCAATCTAATAGATCAGGAGACGACGTGGTGAGTACCCCCTAGTCCAGGACACCGTCAGTAGCCCCCTGAACCGGTCTTCAAGTTAGGGATGCTCCTCAATTCTTCCAAACTGTTCTTCATCTTCGGTTGCCGGTCTTGAAAATTGGTTCAACAAATCTTCTTTATCTTCGATCTTGAGGATCGCCGAAATGCATTCGACGAGTTTACACGTCGGGTATTCGAGGAGCCCCTTTAAGTTTCCGGCCTTTATCAATGCCTTGTTTATTTTTATGCCACACCTAGGGTTTGAAGTTGTTCCCGGGAGGCAGGGTCCTCTTGCGTCCGGGCTCCAACGCCAGACTGCATTCGAGGTATGTTTTGCAGCCGAGCACCAACGCCGGACCGCTTCCCAGCTCTAGCGCCGGAATGTATCCGAGCTCCAACGCCGGACTATGTATCCGATCTCCAACGCCGGATTGTATATCCGAGCTCCAACGCCGAAATATATCCGAGCTCCAACACCGGACTGTGTCCAGGCTCCAATGCCGGACTATATCCGAGGTGTCATATCACCTTGGTTCAAAAAGGTTGAAGGAGTTTAGCCGAGCTTAATGCCGGAAATGCCCTCTATGGAGCCAGCCACTAGCGCCCGAGCTTTATGCCGGACTGCTTCCGAGGTGGTGCACCACCCCGACTATGGGCCTATTTTTTGTCAATATTTTTTATTGGTGCAATTTATTCTCTGCCGAGATATATAGCCAGTAGCCCTCAAGGTGTGTATCGGTCTAAAACCCGAGATGCACATGAAGGATGACATAAGACCGCTGATCCCAGTAGCCGCTGAGACTCAGGTTGATTTGCAAAATCGGCCTGAGGATCAAGTCCTAGCTCAGCAGAATGCTTCGGGACACAAAAGCGGCGTGCTCAGTCCTCAAGACTCAGGTTGGGTGCGGCCAACCAACCTGAGGATCAAAATCTCCTCGGAAACTATATTGCACATAAAATTTTCTGCATTGGACAAGCAATGCAGTAGCCCCCGAGACACTGGTCGGGTGGCAACACCAGATCAGGGGATCGATGTGCCCCTTTAATATTTGTAAATAATAAGCCCGAAGCCCAGTAGCCCCGAGCCTTAATGCGGGCACGGGTGGCCGAATTAAGGATCAATATCCATAGTAAAATCACAAATTATGTGTAATGACTTTATGTATCCAAGCACTTTACGTCATTAATGCTCGGATCCGCATTGTACAAAACTTTGTTGACCGACCATCGGCTTCCACCTCCTTGGCCAGTAGCCGAGGAGTGTTTGTCCTACTTTATAAAGCCTTTATGAGGGCAAAGATTTACGACAAACAAGGCAATCTGGCCACACGGTTTTATAAACAAAGGTACGCAGAGAGATATGTTATATTACTGTTTAACAGAAGAAATGTATTCCAAAGAAAATAGTCCCGCTATCGGTTCCTTTCTTTGGGTTGTCATGCTAAGCATGATCATGAAACCTCAGCTCGAATGTAAGAGCAAAATATCGAGGATTTAGTTTGGGAGGCCAGTTAATAGCCCCCGGTAGTGTTCGGCGACAGTCGAGGTCAAGCCGTAAACACTTCGGCCAATGTTATGAATGGCCCGTCATAGTCATCGGATCGCTGACCAGTTTACGCTTATTGTGACAGTCAGTTTTCGGCTTTCTCCACTAAGGTGCTTAACCATGTGAGCTGGAAGCACAATCGCAGTGGTTCTCCCTTTGCACGCCTAGCCGAACAAAACGGAACGTAGGAAGCAAGTGCAGGAGCCGGGCAACCCAACTATTGACCGAAGACACAATTCGAAACCGATGCATATATAGCAATATCTGAGAATGTTTTTGCCGAATCCCTAAAGGTGTCCGGCGTTGCACTGCGAGACTAATGCTGGAAAAGCACAAATAGTTTAAAAGTGCCAAAAAGCTTGGAAAACCAAGAAACGTCAGTAAAAACATGACGTCCGAACAAGATCAAGTGTTCGGTGCCAATCCGAAAATTGGTCTTAGAAAAAAGAAGTGCTTCTGTCGTCCTTTAACATGACACATCCTATCTCAAGACTTCGAGCGGGTCAGCCTACGGCTTCAACCTCCTATCCCGAGGGCGGAGTACTTCTCATTAGGCCAGTTTAGCAAACTAAACTCTAGCGGCTTTGAGAGAGAAATTAGGCTCCCCGGCTAGTGACCGCACACTCGCGTCGAAAAAAGGAGTGATAAATAATAATAATAGAACTTTGCAACGACTGAGAAGAAGAACACTTATTATAAAACGGCTCAAATAAACTTAAGAGCCCCCAAGTGACTTGGGTAGAAGAATGATTGCATGTACCGAAGTACTTATATCATATCTATGTTCAACCGAACTTTAAACGCGTCTTAACCGACCGTCGGCTTCTCCCTCTTCGGTTAAGGACCGAAAAGTGTTATGTACTCCATCGGTCGAGAATATCGACGGTGTTTCCAATAACCAGGCAATCAGGCCATAAGGCTGTAACAGACAAAGCGCGCTCAGGGAACTTATGCTATATTACTGCGAAGAGTAAGAAGCATCTTCGAAGAAAATAGTACCCCCACCGATACCTTTCTTCGGTGCTCATTGTTATTATGAGACTTGTGCAATAGATTTTTTGTACTCATGAGTTCCGTTGTGTGCCGACCATCATTGAATAACTATAAGAGCGCTAGCTTTCGGCTTCACCCAGTCTGAGGTCCGGCTCGGGTGACCCGATCGTGACAATCGCAGAGGTGCTCCCTTTACTCCCTAGCCGAACAATCGGGAACGTAGGGGTAAACACAGGAGCGAGGCAACCCAGCTTGCAAATCGCTTAAGTCAATGTGGTGCATATTGTGGCGTAATACACGAACAAGGAACGAAGCCGTACAAGTATAATCATATGCAACAGGAAAAGCTTCATAAAGGAAGCCCCCAAGTAAACGGGGTATTTGAATTTATGTGTCACAAACAAAGTTTGGACAAGGAAATTTTTTACAAGCAACTTTTTTCCAAAAAAGTATAATGCTTGGTCGAACCGAACACAAGTTAGAAATTAAAGCTTTGAGCATGAAAGCGACTTAGCTGGTTAATGTGTTCGGTATTGATGACGCGGTCCGAGCTTGATGCGGGGCAAGGTTCCATCCCCCAAGCCGGTCCCGAGGTGGCGGAGCGGAGAGCTCGACACGCCGAAGTGGTGACATAGCACGGTCAATGCAGACCGGCAGAGTGACGCCGAAGTCCCCGGATCATTTTCCTGTGCACAAAAAATAGTGCAAACCGGAGATAATAGTAATAATGATAATTAAAAAAATCGTTGCATAATAAATAATTTATGCAAAGTGAGTAATAAAAGAAATATGGCCTGGCGCCGAAGTCAAGTCGATGCAGGGCGTCGGCGTGATGCGGTAAAGGCGTGGCAAAGCCTGAATTCGCAGGTCGGTCCGAGCTCCGAGTGCGGCGTTCGCCGGACTATGTACGGAAACTGACCGAACCACCATGCGACTGTCGTTAATGCAGCCACCATTTGATAGACCTGTGTACATATGACGGACAAACCAGAGTAATAATTCCTTGGAAAAATGAACCCAAACAAGCAAAAAATACTGGGATTAATAGCACCTGGTTTATTTGTTGTAGCAATCCGAAGGAAGGTGATTCCCAAAATTGGGACTCGCTCCGCACACCCATTGCCTGATGGGCGATAAAACGACGACATGTCAATGCTGGTAAAGGTTGACTCGCTGAGGCAAAGCCCTCGGCCCAGCTAACGTGACGGAGCTGGTCGGCTAGTGACGCCGAAGTGTCCGGAGTAGGTTGATGAAGAGATGGCGAAGCCCCCGGTCCAGCCGAGATGTCGAAGCCTCGATGTCAGCCGATGAGTCGAAGTAGGTCGGCGTGATGGACACCAGCTTGAAGAAGCAATAGTGCGGCCCTGTCGATGCAGGTCGTGACGTGGTTGATGCCGGCTTGATGAAGCGACCGTGCGGCGATGCCGGTATGCCCGCTCCGTGTAATCCGTGGGGCGGCGATGTTGATGATGATTTATCCTTCGCGATGCCGGACTCTTGTTCGGCTTGCCGAGATGATGATCCGAAGAAGTTGAGCTCGGCTAAAAGTGACGACGTGTCTAGCGCAGGTCGGCAGCCGTGGAGTAATATTGTCAGACTGATTTGACACCAGCATGATGTTGAAGATCATGTTCAAAAGATCTTAAAGTTAGTGGGATGTGTTCGGGAACAAAACAATACCCCATACAAAACTTCCTTCAAAAGGGATGTCCGAAATCCTTTCATAAAAAGACGAACTCGGGTCGGATTCGTTTTCGCGCAGAAAACAGATCCGAAAGTGATGCACTAATCGGAAGGTTCCCGGAGTTTGGACGGTCGGATCGAGCTGAAATTTTGAGAGGTGGTATATATAGGAATTCCGCAGCCGATCAATGGTTGGATCTTCCAAGGACGTCTGAGCTAGAAGCTGGACACCACGCCCTAAACTCATCCAAATTCCCGTCCAGATTTGACAGGGCTCCGGTATATCATGGATTGCCAGAGATTCCTCCATCGGAACTCGACGAAATTTTCCAGGGTTGTTGTAGACTCAATTCCGCACAATTCCACCAAAGCGATCGTCAAAGCGATACTCGAGGAGGTGGTGGTGGCAGATACGAGTTCGCTGTCCAGAAAAACAGCACGGTCGCTTGAGGGCAATGTTGACGTTGAGCCCCCGAGCTCCATAGATGATTCCTCCGTGATCTTGATAGAGATCGGAGTTGATGTTTGATGAAGGCCCTCGTCCGGACATGGTGATCCGAACACGGGGCGCAATTCTTGGTCGAACCAAGGTGACCAGTCGAGCTGGTGACGAAGATGCCGAAGTCGCAGTTGATCTGCAGGCGAGCCATCGATCCTTTTGTTGATCACACAACGGAACTCTCAATGAAAGCACCAATGTCGGTGTCAAAACCGGCGGATCTCGGGTAGGGGGTCCCGAACTGTGCGTCTAGGCCGAATGGTAACAGGAGGCAGGGAACACGATGTTTTACCCAGATTCGGGCCCTCTTGATGGAGGTAAAACCCTACGTCCTGCTTGATTAATATTGATGATATGGGTAGTACAAGAGTAGATCTACCACGAGATCAAGGAGGCTAAACCCTAGAAGCTAGCCTATGGTATGATTGTTGTATATATTGTATATCTATCGACTAGCCTGGCCTCAGTTTATATAATGCACCGGAGGCCTAGGATAACAAGAGTCCTAGCCGAATACGCTGGTGGGGAGAAGTCCGTGTCTTGATCGCCAAGTCTTGTGGAATCTTCCTTATATGCGGTAGCCGTCCAAACTGGCCCATGAGTATACGGCCACGGGGGTCCTCGGCCCTATCTAATAGATCAGGAGACGACGTGGTGGGTACCCCCTAGTCCAGGACACTGTCAGTAGCCCCCTGAACCGGTCTTCAAGTTAGGGACGCTCCTCGATTCTTCCAAACTGTTCTTCATCTTCGGTTGCCGGTCTTGAAAACTAGTTCAACAAATCTTCTTTATCTTCGATCTTGAGGATCGCCGAAATGCATTCGACGAGTTTACACCTCGGGTATCTGAGGAGCCCCTTTAAGTTTCCGGCCTTTATCAATGCCTTGTTTATTTTTATGCCACACCTAGGGTTTGAAGTTGTTCCCGGGAGGCAGGGTCCTCTTGCGTCCGAGCTCCAACGCCAGACTGCATTCGAGGTATGTTTTGCAGCCGAGCACCAACGCCGGACCACTTCCCAGCTCTAGCGCCGGAATGTATCCAAGCTCCAACATCGGACTATGAATCCGAGCTCCAACGCTGGACTGTATATCCGAGCTCCAATGCTGAAATATATCCGAGCTCCAACGCCGGACTGTGTCCAGGCTCCAATGCCGGACTATATCTGAGGTGTCATATCACCTTGGTTCAAAAAGGTTGAAGGAGTTTAGCCGAGCTTAATGCCGGAAATGCCCTCTATGGAGCCAGCCACTAGCGCCCGAGCTTTATGCCGGACTGCTTCCGAGGTGGTGCACCACCCCGACTATGGGCCGATTTTTTGTCAATATTTTTTATCGGTGCAATTTAATCTCTGCCGAGATATATAGCCAGTAGCCCTCAAGGTGTGTATCGGTCTAAAACCCGAGATGCACATGAAGGATGACATAAGACCGCTGATCCCAGTAGCCGCTGAGACTCAGGTTGATTTGCAAAATCGGCCTGAGGATCAAGTCCTAGCTCGGCAGAATACTTCGGGACACAAAAGCGGCGTGCTCAGTCCTCAAGACTCAGGTTGGGTGCGGCCGACCAACCTGAGGATCAAAATCTCCTCGGAAACTATATTGCACATAAAATTTTCTGCATTGGACAAGCAATGCAGTAGCCCCCGAGACACTGGTCGGGTGGCAACACCAGATCAGGGGATCGATGTGCCCCTTTAATATTTGTAAATAATAAGCCCGAAGCCCAGTAGCCCCCGAGCCTTAATGCGGGCACGGGTGGCCGAATTAAGGATCAATATCCATAGTAAAATCACAAATTATGTGTAATGACTCTATGTATCCAAGTACTTTACGTCATTAATGCTCGGATCCGCATTGTACAAAACTTTGTTGACCGACCATCGGCTTCCACCTCCTTGGCCAGTAGCCGAGGAGTGTTTGTCCTACTTTATAAAGCCTTTATGAGGGCAAAGATTTACGACAAACAAGGCAATCTGGCCACACGGTTTTATAAACAAAGGTACGCAGAGAGATATGTTATATTACTGTTTAACAGAAGAAATGTATTCCAAAGAAAATAGTCCCGCTATCGGTTCCTTTCTTTGGGTTGTCATGCTAAGCATGATCATGAAACCTCAGCTCGAATGTAAGAGCAAAATATCGAGGATTTAGTTTGGGAGGCCAGTTAATAGCCCCCGGTAGTGTTCGGCGACAGTCGAGGTCAAGCCGTAAACACTTCGGCCAATGTTATGAATGGCCCGTCATAGTCATCGGATCGCTGACCAGTTTACGCTTATTGTGACAGTCAGTTTTCGGCTTTCTCCACTAAGGTGCTTAACCATGTGAGCTGGAAGCACAATCGCAGTGGTTCTCCCTTTGCACGCCTAGCCGAACAAAACGGAACGTAGGAAGCAAGTGCAGGAGCCGGGCAACCCAACTATTGACCGAAGACACAATTCGAAACCGATGCATATATAGCAATATCTGAGAATGTTTTTGCCGAATCCCTAAAGGTGTCCGGCGTTGCACTGCGAGACTAATGCTGGAAAAGCACAAATAGTTTAAAAGTGCCAAAAAGCTTGGAAAACCAAGAAACGTCAGTAAAAACATGACGTCCGAACAAGATCAAGTGTTCGGTGCCAATCCGAAAATTGGTCTTAGAAAAAAGAAGTGCTTCTGTCGTCCTTTAACATGACACATCCTATCTCAAGACTTCGAGCGGGTCAGCCTACGGCTTCAACCTCCTATCCCGAGGGCGGAGTACTTCTCATTAGGCCAGTTTAGCAAACTAAACTCTAGCGGCTTTGAGAGAGAAATTAGGCTCCCCGGCTAGTGACCGCACACTCGCGTCGAAAAAAGGAGTGATAAATAATAATAATAGAACTTTGCAACGACTAAGAAGAAGAACACTTATTATAAAACGGCTCAAATAAACTTAAGAGCCCCCAAGTGACTTGGGTAGAAGAATGATTGCATGTACCGAAGTACTTATATCATATCTATGTTCAACCGAACTTTAAACGCGTCTTAACCGACCGTCGGCTTCTCCCTCTTCGGTTAAGGACCGAAAAGTGTTATGTACTCCATCGGTCGAGAATATCAACGGTGTTTCCAATAACCAGGCAATCAGGCCATAAGGCTGTAACAGACAAAGCGCGCTCAGGGAACTTATGCTATATTACTGCGAAGAGTAAGAAGCATCTTCGAAGAAAATAGTACCCCCACCGATACCTTTCTTCGGTGCTCATTGTTATTATGAGACTTGTGCAATAGATTTTTTGTACTCATGAGTTCCGTTGTGTGCCGACCATCATTGAATAACTATAAGAGCGCTAGCTTTCGGCTTCACCCAGTCTGAGGTCCGGCTCGGGTGACCCGATCGTGACAATCGCAGAGGTGCTCCCTTTACTCCCTAGCCGAACAATCGGGAACGTAGGGGTAAACACAGGAGCGAGGCAACCCAGCTTGCAAATCGCTTAAGTCAATGTGGTGCATATTGTGGCGTAATACACGAACAAGGAACGAAGCCGTACAAGTATAATCATATGCAACAGGAAAAGCTTCATAAAGGAAGCCCCCAAGTAAACGGGGTATTTGAATTTATGTGTCACAAACAAAGTTTGGACAAGGAAATTTTTTACAAGCAACTTTTTTCCAAAAAAGTATAATGCTTGGTCGAACCGAACACAAGTTAGAAATTAAAGCTTTGAGCATGAAAGCGACTTAGCTGGTTAATGTGTTCGGTATTGATGACGCGGTCCGAGCTTGATGCGGGGCAAGGTTCCATCCCTCAAGCCGGTCCGAGGTGGCGGAGCGGAGAGCTTGACACGCCGAAGTGGTGACATAGCACGGTCAATGCAGACCGGCAGAGTGACGCCGAAGTCCCCGGATCATTTTCCTGTGCACAAAAAATAGTGCAAACCGGAGATAATAGTAATAATGATAATTAAAAAAATCGTTGCATAATAAATAATTTATGCAAAGTGAGTAATAAAAGAAATATGGCCTGGCGCCGAAGTCAAGTCGATGCAGGGCGTCGGCGTGATGCGGTAAAGGCGTGGCAAAGCCTGAATTCGCAGGTCGGTCCGAGCTCCGAGTGCGGCGTTCGCCGGACTATGTACGGAAACTGACCGAACCACCATGCGACTGTCGTTAATGCAGCCACCATTTGATAGACCTGTGTACATATGACGGACAAACCAGAGTAATAATTCCTTGGGAAAAATGAACCCAAACAAGCAAAAAATACTGGGATTAATAGCACCTGGTTTATTTGTTGTAGCAATCCGAAGGAAGGTGATTCCTAAAATTGGGACCCGCTCCGCACACCCATTGCCTGATGGGCGATAAAACGACGGCATGGCAATGCTGGTAAAGGTTGACTCGCCGAGGCAAAGCCCTCGGCCCAGCTAACGTGACGGAGCTGGTCGGCTAGTGACGCCGAAGTGTCCGGAGTAGGTTGATGAAGAGATGGCGAAGCCCCCGGTCCAGCCGAGATGTCGAAGCCTCGATGTCAGCCGATGAGTCGAAGTAGGTCGGCGTGATGGACACCAGCTTGAAGAAGCAATAGTGCGGCCCTGTCGATGCAGGTCGTGACGTGGTCGATGCCGGCTTGATGAAGCGACCGTGCGGCGATGCCGGTATGCCCGCTCCGTGTAATCCGTGGGGCGGCGATGTTGGTGATGATTTATCCTTCGCGATGCCGGGCTCTTGTTCGGCTTGCCGAGATGATGATCCGAAGAAGTTGAGCTCGGCTCAACAAAGTGACGACGTGTCTAGCGCAGGTCGGCAGCCGTGGAGTAATATTGCCGGACTGGTTTGACACCAGCATGATGTTGAAGATCATGTTCAAAAGATCTTACAGTTAGTGGGATGTGTTCGGGAACAAAACACAATACCCCATACAAAACTTCCTTCAAAAGGGATGTCCGAAATCCTGTTCATAAAAAAGATGAACTCGGGTCGGATTCGTTTTCGCGCAGAAAACAGATCCGAAAAGTGATGCACTAATCGGAAGGTTCCCGGAGTTTGGACGGTCGGATCGAGCCGAAATTTTGAGAGGTGGTAGATATAGGAATTCCGCAGCCGATCAACGGTTGGATCTTCCAAAGGACGTCCGAGCTAGAAGCTGGACACCACGCCCTAAACTCATCCAAATTCCCGTCCAGATTTGACAGGGCTCCGGTATATCGTGGATTGCCAGAGATTCCTCCATCGGAACTCGACGAAATTTTCCAGGGTTGTTGTAGACTCAATTCCGCACAATTCCACCAAAGCGATCGTCAAAGCGATACTCGAGGAGGTGGTGGTGGCAGATACGAGTTCGCTGTCCAGAAAAACAGCACGGTCGCTTGAGGGCAATGTTGACGTTGAGCCCCCGAGCTCCATAGATGATTCCTCCGTGATCTTGATAGAGATCGGAGTTGATGTTTGATGAAGGCCCTCGTCCGGACATGGTGATCCGAACACGGGGCGCAATTCTTGGTCGAACCAAGGTGACCAGTCGAGCTGGTGACGAAGATGCCGAAGTCGCAGTTGATCTGCAGGCGAGCCATCGATCCTTTTGTCGATCACACAGCGGAACTCTCAATGAAAGCACCAATGTCGGTGTCAAAACCGGCGGATCTCGGGTAGGGGGTCCCGAACTGTGCGTCTAGGCCGGATGGTAACAGGAGGCAGGGAACACGATGTTTTACCCAGGTTCGGGCCCTCTTGATGGAGGTAAAACCCTACGTCCTGCTTGATTAATATTGATGATATGGGTAGTACAAGAGTAGATCTACCACGAGATCAAGGAGGCTAAACCCTAGAAGCTAGCCTATGGTATGATTGTTGTATATATTGTATATCTATCGACTAGCCTGGCCTCGGTTTATATAATGCACTGGAGGCCTAGGATAACAAGAGTCCTAACCAAATACGCCGGTGGGGAGAAGTCCTTGTCTTGATCGCCAAGTCTCGTGGAATCTTCCTTGTATGCGGTAGCCGTCCAAACTGGCCCATGAGTATACGGCCACGGGGGTCCTCGGCCCAATCTAATAGATCAGGAGACGACGTGGTGAGTACCCCCTAGTCCAGGACACCGTCACCTCTACTTGACTAGCTCGGCAATCAAAGATGGTTAAAGTTTCCTGACCATAGACATGTGTTGTCATTTGATTAACAAGATCACATCATTAGAGAATGATGTGATGGACAAGACCCATCCGTTAGCTTAGCATAATGATCGTTAAGTTTTATTGTTATTGTTTTCTTCATGACTTATACATATTCCTCTGACTATGAGATTATGCAACTCCCGAATACCGGAGGAACACCTTGTGTGCTATCAAATGTCACAACGTAACTGGGTGATTATAAAGATGCTCTACATGTGTCTTCGAAGGTGTTTGTTGGGTTGGCATAGATCAAGATTAGGATTTGTCACTCCGAGTATCAGAGAGGTATCTCTAGGCCCTCTCGGTAATGCACATCATAAGAAGCCTTGCAAGCAAAGTGACTAATGAGTTAGTTGTGTGATGATGTATTACGGAACGAGTAAAGAGACTTGTTGGTAACGAGATTGAACTAGGTATGAAGATACCGATGATCGAATCTCGGGCAAGTAACATACCGATGGACAAAGGGATTGACGTATGTTGTCATAATGGTTCGACCGATAAAGATCTTCGTAGAATATGTAGGAGACAATATGAGCATCCATGTTTCGCTATTGTTTATTGACCAAAGATGTGTCTCGGTCATGTCTACATAGTTCTCGAACCTGTAGGGTCCGCACGCTTAACGTTCGATGATAATTTTTATTATGAGTTATGTGTTTTGGTGACCGAAGTTTGTTTGGAGTCCTAGATGAGATCACAGACATGACGAGGAGTCTCGAAATGGTTGAGAGGTAAAGATTCATATATTGGAAGGTTGTATTCGGACATCGGAATGGTTCCGAGTGATTCGGGTATTTTACCAGAATACCGAGGCGTTACAGGAACCCCCTGGGGAAGTGTTGGGCCTACATGGGACTAAGGGAGAGTGAGGGAAGCTTGTGGGGGGGGGGGTGGCGCGCGCCCCCTCCTAGGGAGTCCGAATAGGACAAGGAGGAGGGGGCGCGGCCCCCCTTTCCTCTCCCTCTCCTTCCTTTCCCCTCCGGTGGAAGAAAGGAAAAGGGGGGATCCTACTAGGAATGGAGTCCTAGTAGGACTCCCCCCCATGGCGTGACCCCCTCCTAGCCTGCCACCTCCTCCTTCCCTCCTTTATATACAGGGTGGCGGGGCACCCCAAAGCACATCAATTGTTCTCTTAGCCATGTGCGGCACCCCCTCCATAGTTTACTCCTCCACTCATAGCGTCGTAGTGCGTAGGCGAAGCCCTGCGCGGATCACATGACCATCACCGTCACCACTCCGGCGTGCTGACGGAACTATTCCTTGACCCTCTGCTGGATCAAGAGTTCGAGGGACGTCATCGAGCTGAACATGTGCTGAACATGGAGGTGCCGTACATTCGGTACTAAGATCGATTGGATCGTGAAGACGTTCGACTAGAGCAACCGTGTTAACCTAGCGCTTTCGCTTTTGGTCTACGAGGGTACGTGGACACACTCTCCCCCTCTCGTTGCTATGCATCTCCTAGATAGATCTTGCGTATTGTAGGATTTTTTTTTTGAAATTGCATGCTATGTTCCCCAACAGAATTTGCTAATCAAAGCTCTTACATAGACCATTCCTGAAAATAAGATGAATTGCAATTGTTTGATGACTAAGAACATGGTTTGTTAGTTTTCAAGAAAGTTTATGGTCTATGCTTCAACATGTGAATAGCTCGTTACTTGATCATGAGAAGTTTTATGAAGATGAGCTACTGTTTATGATAAAGAATAATGCTAGAAAAAGTGCTTGGAACTTTCATTGATCAAACTTGTGCACTTTATGGCATTCACACTTCATAAATTATTTCTTTTCTCATTTACCTACTCGAGGACGAGCAGGAATTAAGCTTGGGGATGCTGATACGCCTCTGACGTATCTATAATTTATGAAGTATTAATGCCATGTTTATAACAATTCAACATGATTTTGGTATGATTTTATTAGAACTAACCTGGATTGACGCTATTTTCAGCAGAACTACCATGGTGTTGTTTTTGTGCAGAAATAAAAGTTCTTGGAATGGGCTGAAAATTTACAGAGATTTTTTCTGGAAAAAATAAAAAATACTGGAAGAAAAAGATACATAAGAGGAGTCCCGGGGCCACCACAAGGGTGGGGGTGCCCCCACCCCCTAGGGCATGCCACCCGTCCTTATGATCGCCTCATGGGGCCCCCTGATGTGAAACCGACGCCAACTCCTCCTATAAATCGAAAAAACCCTAGAACAGAAGAGAGATCGGGAGTTCCACCTCCGTAAGCCTCTGTAGCCATGAAAAAGCAATCTAGGCCCCCTCTAGCACCCTGCCAGAGGGAGCCATCATCACCGGAGGCCATGGAGGAGGATCCCGGAGGGATCACCATCGTCATGGAGCCCAAGGACCAGAGGAAGAACCTTGCCCCATCTAAGGGGGAGGCCATGGAGGAGGAAGCACAAAGGGGAGAACCGCTCCCTCTCTCTTTATCTCTCTCTCTCTTGGTGGCATCGGAGTGCCATCGGGGGAATCATCACCTCGGTGGTCGTCTTCATCAACACCTTCATCACCACCATCCTTATCTCTTTTACGTAGTCCACTCTCCCACACCCCGCTGTAATCCCCTACTTGAACAGGGTGCTTTATGCCACATATTATGATTTAATGATGTGTTGCCATCCTATGATGTTTTGAGTAGATTTCTTTTGTCTTTTGGTTGATTGACGATCTAGATTGGTATGAGTTGTATGTTATGTTTTGGTGTTGTCCTATGGCCCTTCCGTGCCACGCACATGTGAAGGATTCCTGCTGTAGGGTGTTGCAATACATTCATGATTCACTTATAGTGGGTTGCTAGAGTGTCAGAAGCTTAAACCCGAGTAAGGGGGTTGTTGCATATGGGATAAATGGGACTTGATGCTTTAATGCTATGGTTGGGTTTTACCTTAATGATCTTTAGTTGTTGCGGATGCTTTCTAGAGTTCCAATCATAAGTGTATATGATCCAAGGAGAGAAAGTATGTTACCTTATGCCTCTCCCTCATATAAAATTGCAATGACGACTATCGATCTTGTTAACAATTGCCTAGGACAATTTTGCACACCGATCCATCACTATTCCACACTCGCTATTTATAATATATAGTAATATATTCTAATTTTATGTTAACAGCACCTACTTTTATATTTTAGTTCTCCGATATCATGCAAAGTTATCCTCTTCATACCCACAATGTAGTTTTATTTCTCGTTTCTAGTGGAAGCAAACGTTCGGTGTACGTAGAGTCGTATCAGTGGAAGATAGGACTTGAGAGAATATTGATCTTACCTTTAGCTCCTTGTGGGTTGGACACTCCATTCTTATCGCCTCCACCTTTGGAAATTGCTATGATGATTCCTTCCACTTGGGGATTATCACACCACCACCAGCTCCCCCGAGCTCCGGCGAGTTCCCTCATCCACTTCCCTCGTCGCCGGAGCAACCTCAGCGCGGAACTCATCGGTGGCTGAACCAGCCGTCCGCCACGTTCAACATCTCGTTCATTCTAGTGCTCTCCGGTGAATGTGACTCCTCCGGTCGATTGCGCCACTCCGCGCCGTTCATCTCGGTGGTCGGAGCTCTGCTTGAGGTGGACCGAGCTGCCGGGACGGGCGCCGGCAGCGAGTTCCCTCCCCTGCATCGTGAGCGATGGAGGGTGAAGCCGATGACTTGGCGAAGCGGGCCCCGCCATCCCCTCGGTCCCGCATGTCAGCTAGACGAGGGCGTTCACCCCGGACCCGCATGCGTTCTAAGTGGTGGCTTACTACGGGTTTACGTGTTCTGTAAGTGATAACGTATTCGCCTGCGGCTTCGAGCTAAAGTATGCTTTCTCTTTACGAAGACGTAATCCTGAAAATGCGCTTTCTCTTTTTCAGCCCGTCGGCCGAACCCTCTAGTTTGTGAACGTTCACCCGTTAGCAACAGAAAAGCATATTCTTTTATTTGTTTTTTTCTAACGAACAGACGGTCATATCTTTTCAACCGAGACTCCGATTGAGGTGATTCTAGCGCTCACATCTTCGTCTCGTCGAGCCCGTTTTGTTCTCATCATTTTCACTATGGTTTGACATACTGGAAATGACCTTATTTTCCTTTCCGCACATCTCCCCAATGTATTCTTCATTCCCAGGCAAGCCACGACAACCACTTGCATGATTGCATGCAGTAGCCATGGTTTTGAATTTGAATATTTAATAAATCTCTTTTTGTTTGTCTGCAACTGTTATCATTGATTCGATACTGCTTATAGTTCCATGTTCACCTTCGTGCTATGATTCGATGCATCTTGTTATCATGCTAGTATTACTTTCATATGACATGCTCGATAGCAGTACCTGTTGGTGTTGGTCATGTTCTTTGGTGCATGACTATCGTCTGTTACCGATTAGCATGGTTATGCATGTTTCCTTTGCATCTAGCTGGTTATATGCTTACCTGGTATTATTGCCGTTATGTTCTTGCATGATGGTTATTTCCAATGCTAGTGGTCAGGTTATGCTATGAGTAGTGTTATACTTGTGATATTCATGATCGTCAGTATGCCATGTTCATGTGGATATATGATGTATTGTTGTTGATATGCTTGATGATTATGTTGCACATACATGCTCATGTTGGTATCATGCATTAGAGTTTCATGATGTTATCTTAATATGGCTCATATTATTGCATTCAAGTTTAATCGGTTAATAATCAAACTTGAAAAACTATTGGTTGAGTCATAGTGCCATCAAAATCGAGCTGACCAGTGCAGCCACACTTGCTTTATGGGGGCTCCTAACTGCGTCTATTATCATGCCTCTCGCCGGTGCCTCCAAAGAGGGAAGGTTATGCGCGGGCGCTACCTTGGTCGGGTAGGACGACATAAGCCTTGTGTGCCCATAGTTGTTGTAGTCGGCTTGTCCCCATTTGGGACCATTTATTGTTTTGCCACGATGGTAGCCGTTGGATGTCTCAGGTAGACACCGGGGTCACCCATTACTTAGCCCAGAGGGGAGTTGGTCGGAGTGGCCGGGAAAGTGTCATGGGAAATAGGTCGGTTTTGTTGGAATGTCATTGGTCCACCCTAAAGGGAGTACGAGGCCATGGGTTCCGTAGTGTGGGTATAGTTTGATAACCTCTACAGAGTCAGAGTGTGTGTTAAATCTATCGATAGCCATGCCCACGGATATGGGCCCAGTTCATAGTCGGTCACACTATGGGTCAATAGTAATAGTAATAACTTGCTTAATAACAACCCTGGTTATATGATGAGAAAGAGATTGGTTGTGATCGCGAGATGATCTCGGAGGTATCATGGATACCGAAGTTGGTTGATATTTAGGTGATCGTGAGAGGATCAATGTGGTATCATGGATATTTGTGATGTTATGCGAGAATCACGGGTAAAGGTCCAACTCCTTGTGGTCATTAATGATTACTACGGTATTGTAATACCAAGCTTGATTGGATCCTGAGATGATCATGTGATGTCCGTGATGGTAAGCTTATGCATGTGATGGTTACGAGGTAACCCGAGCAGAGTAAGTTGGTGCATGATAGAGTCATCATGTTGCATGCTAGTATCATCATGTTCATATGTTCATGCCATGATCGTATTGTTCTAGCTGTATCATGTTCATCTTGTTCATGCTATGATTGATCTGATGGTATCATGTTAATCCTTGTTAACCTATAATTGCCATGCTGTTGTCTGTCTTGATTGCTCTTG
This sequence comes from Triticum aestivum, assembly GCF_018294505.1. Lineage (NCBI taxonomy): Eukaryota > Viridiplantae > Streptophyta > Magnoliopsida > Poales > Poaceae > Triticum > Triticum aestivum. The sequence goes on along the minus strand of NC_057812.1, from coordinate 442,736,319 downwards.
GTTGTTTTGAGCTTGCAAGTACATTCAATGTACTGACCTGGCGTGTCATGCCAGTTTGTAGGTCATGCCGGATTTGATTGCTTGTTTGCCATAGATTCCTTGTTTGCGAGCTAGGATAAGCGTTCCAGTCAGAGTCCCTGTGGAGTGGAGTTCATCACTGTTGTCGTTGTTCCGTTGCCAATAGTTACTCCGCTGCTTCGTGTCGTTTTGCTGCTTGCATGGAGCAACCGTGGCAGGCGTAGTGTCGTCATGCCGTTGTAATCCCCTTGTAGCCATATAGATTGTAATAAAGAGCTGATTTGTTCTATGCTAAGCAGTGTTGTATTCCAGAAGACTTCTTCTTGATCTCTGGGATGGAATACGAGGCATTCTGGTTTCTCTGAGCCGGGGTGCCACAAGGCTTGGTATCAGAGCAGGTCTGGCTATAGGATGCCCTAGCCCACGCGAGCGTTAGAAAGCGGTAGTTTAGACTCCAGTTGGTTTGTTGTTCTTGATTGTTGCATTTGCTTGTTGCATAGCATGCATATAGGTTAGTATCTGGTTGTTGATAGTGATCTTGTGAGTGTAGGTGGTATCGGTTTTGGTCCACTACCTGCACCCTCCCTCTTTGCATACCTCCTCTTCGGTGTTCGGCGTCATCTCTGTCCCAGCGGAGTGATGCTGAGGTACCAAGTGTTCCATACACCAATTGTAGGAGTTATGCTCAGGTATCGCGTCGTATTTTTCCATCATCCTCCCATATCATTTTGCTGGTAGACTTGTCTCTATACCAAATCGTGTCATCCATCTCGCCCTTACTGATCTTTGCTATCAGAAAAGGGCAATGCCAGCAAGCCCAGCTTTCCGCCGCTACCCTACCCTGTCATCCCATTCTTTAGACATGTACGGTTCCTTTTGTACGCTTGATGATGATGTGGTCGTGACCTCCATGTTCCACCGCGTGATCACCAAGTCCATCCTCGCCTCCATATCCGTCCAGTTGCAATCGGTGTTCAGCCAGCGCTTGGTGTAGCATTGGTTACACCAACTCCTTCCGCACATGGATTCACTTTCGTGCACATGGCCACAACATAATAGATCGCAATACCGGAGTTTCTGCGAGATTTTGTGCTTAGGTGTGCATGCATATTATTGTTGTGAGTAGTAGTAATATGTGATGTTTCTTGATTATTTGCATTATTTATATTATTAGTATGCTTGTGTGCTTTTGTTTTTTGTCATTTCTTTGGCTTCTTTCTTTGTCCCCTCGGTGTTGCATTATTTTCCCCTTATTAAATTTGCTCGTCAACCGATACTGGACCCAAGAATCAGCAAGGAATGCATATATTTGGAAACTTGGTTAAACAGACTGGAATTCTCAACCGACTGCAGTGAAATGGGGAATATCTGATCTTGATGCTGATAGTAAAGTTTGCCTTAGTGTGCACTCCTCACAACAGTACGGATAATCAAGTCTCCCTTAGTGTGCACTCATCATAACAGTACTGCTCAAATCAGCAAGAAGATAAAGGGTGTGCAAGATAGACAGTGCATTATCAGTCAAAGGTATGATTCATATGCGAGGTTTGATTTGCTATGAGGATGACTTTGAAATATGTTATACCTGGAAGAAAGCGAGAATGTGCCATGCATTCAATATTCAGAAGGGAGGATAGTCTAGAAAACCATGTTTCATACAAGTAATCAACAACGGAAATATTAAGACGGTATATATATATATATATATATATATGTGTGTGTGTGTGTGTGTGTGTGTGTGTGTGTGTGTGTGTGTGTGTGTGGCATTCAGTCCGCATATCACAATGATAAGCTTCTGGAGTAAGCAACCCAGTCTTTCCTCGCAAGCTACTAGAGAAGCTTCCAATGCAAGGTTCCTCTTTTCAACAACTGTCGCTAGTTCTGAGCTACTTTCCGGCCATCTCGTACAATTGTTGAGTTTCTTTTTGTGACAGTGGCCCTTTACTTTGAGCTGCTTTTCGGCCATCTTAGGGAACTGCCATGTTCTTCTTATCAACACGGTCTCATGCTCTGAGATGCTTTCCAGCCGTCTTGAGCCGTGGTTGAGTTATTTCAGTGATGTCCCAGAGTTGTAAAGACCGTTCTAGTGGCTACTGATTTTTTTGCTGATTTCTTGCAAGGGTTCGGATGATCATTTCCCTACGGTTAAAACTTGAGAGACGATGAGCCTGCAATTTGAATGGTGCTACCATGTCAGGAAATGAGGATAAAAGTACACATGTCGGAATGTTGTACCAAACAGTATATATGGTCACACGAAGAAGCAATATGACCAAGCTCTTTCAGAAAAGGATCCAGTGCAGAGAATAATAATGAAGAAGCAAGACCAACAATGCAGGTATGAAAATTGTCGCATGACCCACATGGTGAAGATACCCCGGACAATCTAAGTCAGTATTGATCACCATGAATATTCACCTAAGGAGTCTACTCAATTTTGGTAAGGACCCCATATCTAGACAACCCGCTCAGTTAACAGCATATGCTCAGCTTTGTCAGTATCAAATATCTGAGTCTGTCAAGTGAGACCAAGGGGCCATTCAACAGTGTGACCCCGGCAACCATGGTAAAGAATCACGCAACCTACTATCGCCATGGATATGCTGACAGAATGAATAATCGGGATGATGAATAACAGTCTTGAGGCATGTGTCCTCACTTATGAGGAGCATCAAAGAATATCCTGTCATGAACAAAATTCTTCTTCCAGCACCACCGTCAGTCAAGACTATGGGTACTATCATATAAGGTCGTACCCCTTTATGTTGGTCATGACAGGCGATAGTCAAACATTTGGTATGGACCTGACACGCAAGACAGTGGGGCCCATCAAGGTGATTCAGAAACTCATGCGAGAAGTCAGAAACTGTCAGGAGAACGGTTATGAACCACCTCACTACTTTGAACCCAAAGGACCTACAGTTAGTTGAGAAACCCAATGCAAGGAGTAAAGAGATTGGGTGTCCACCCAAAAAATCTATTCACAACTTCATGAAAGGTTGTCAGTGCTGGATGACGCACCCATCGGAAATCACTCTCGGATTAGTGTGACAGGCATATATTTCAGTCATGATAATCTATCGCACTCAGGTAAGTCAGCACATATGAAAAGAAATTGGAGCCAGTATAAGCATGAACATGTAAGGTAAGTTCTGCCAGGATGTGTATATAGTAAAGCAAACCACCCCAGAACCGGGCAGTCTCGTCATATGAAATTCAGTGGGAACAATCAATAAAGGAAATAGGATACCTGAGTTGGAGACAATTTCCTTAAGTCAGTATATTCATACTTGTTCCCTGAGCAACCAAATCTCGAGGATGAGATTTCTTTAACAGGGGAAGGTTTGTCACACCCTGATTTTTGGCCCTTTCTTTTTCTTTTGATTTTATGAGATTTTGCTTGAGATTTCTTTTTTCCGTGGCTATGTGGTTTGGAAACTGAAGAAGATGACATCTTATCTCTTTCCAGAGTGTCTTGTCATCCTCATATCCATCCCAAGACCTTGCCATTTCCATCTTGGACCAATCCCGATATTCTTTTCCTTGGGAATATTCCTTTTTCCATTAAAGGAATAACCCCATTTGCCCAAGGTTGTGAAGCAACCTATATTTCTGTCACTCCTAATATTCCCAAATAATTCTCATAATTTTTTTGGGTCATATCTTCCTCAAATATGGCAAAATATTTCATTTTCCATGTTCCTCATCATGCTCAATTAATTCCTTTCCTATTCTGTCCTGAATGGCAGTTTGTGAAGCAAGTGCTATTTACCTTTGCTCGATTGACCACAAACTTTTTGGACACCTTTTCATGTCCATATCATTGCCTCATGCCAAAATTCAACTTAATTTTCTTAGCGAACATTCCTGAGCAGTTTTTCAAAGTTCCTGTCTAAGGGAATTCATTGTGAAGGAAGTACTAGCTAGGATAACCCAAATTAGTTCAAACTTTTCACAATCCTTCATGTGCTCATATTATCACTCTCATCAACATTTGAGCTCATGCAATGCATCCATGTGAGCACAACTTCAAATCTTTGTTTCTGTCCAAATTTTCAGTTTGTGAAGCAAGTATATTTTATCTTGCTCCATTATTACTAAAAAATTGAAGGATCTTCTCCTACCTATATAAGCTATCTCCCCAAATTTGGGCTCAATTCATCTAGCCATTTGCTCTCTGCAAATTTTCTAAGTTTATATCCAGATTGAAGCATTGTGAAGCAAGTACCATTTTGGTATATCCATTTGGTATGAAACTTTTACAGTGACTTCATATTTTTATATAACCCATCTATTTCAAATTTCAGCTCAATCCAAGCCAGTATGTAAGTCCTACTTTAAAGTTTGTTAATCTGGTCAGTATGGCACTTTGCACTACAAGTACTAGCCAAACCCCTGTGTATGAGATGAAACCCTGCCATCTTAATGACCTTAGTAAGTGATACACCCCAGTCAAATCTCAGTATAATCCTCCCTACCAATCTAATGCAGATGGCAACAAACACCTTATTGTGCGACTGAAACACTGCAAGCTCTGTTCACAAATTAAGCCCATGTGCCCGTTTCTTTGCTTCAAGGCCTTCTCTGTAGCACACCCTATCCAACAAACAAGGCTCGGCCGATCAAAGCACGGATAAGCGTCGGGCGCACACGGTGACCACCGTTTTGTCACGCATTGGTCGCGTCCAGACCGTCGTTTTGCTCGAGCCCCTCCTCTTCTTGCCGGCTCAGCGTGCCCGTGCATGTCCCTCAGCTCCGCCTCGTTGTCTCCCTTCGTCCTGGACCCCTCCCCTCTCTGGCAGCTTCCTTGTCGGCGCTCGCCGCCGCGCGCCCTGTGGCGCACTATGCTTAGTTGGCTCGGTGCGTGCCCTGGCCACTTCCTCCCCGTGCCCCCTCGACCTCTTCCGCCCCCTGAGCTCCTCCCTGTACCTCCCCGTCGCCTTATGCCCAGCGAGCAGGTGAGCACACGCATATGCGGCCATCGCCGAGCCACGGCCACGAGTTCGCGGTCGCCCTCCATCACCCCTCCTATAAATGGCCAGTCCTGAGACCTCCCGAGCTCACCAGCCTCTTCCCCATCCTCCTCTACGCCTCCCTGTCCCATCCATTCGCTCCCGGGGTCCCTCTTCGCCTCTGTCGGCCGCCATGGCCGCCGCCTCGGCCATCCCAAATTCGGACGAGTTGTGCCTCTTCCCTCCCTCTCTCCACCACCACCAGCTCACCCGAGCTCCGGCGAGTTCCCCCATCCACTTCCCTCGTCGCCGGAGCAACCTCGGCGCCGAACCCATCGGTCGCCGAACCAGCCATCTGCCACGTTCAACATCCCATTCATTCTAGTGCTCTCCGGCGAACGTGACTCCTCTAGTTGGGTACGCCACTCTGCGCCGTTCATCTCGGTGGTCGGAGCTCCGCCTGAGGTGGACCGAGCTGCCGGGACGGGCGCCGGCGCCAAGCTCCCTCCCCTGCATCACGGACGATGGAGGATGAAGCCGATGACTTGGCGAAGCAGGCCTGTCCATCCCCTCAGTCCCATACGTCAGCCAGACGGGGGCATTGACCTCGGATCCGCATGCGTTTTAAGTGGAGGCGTACTATGTGTTTACGTGTTCTACAAGTGAAAATATATTCTTCTGCGACTTCGAGCTAAAGTATGCTTTCTTTTTTGAAGACGTAATCCTAAAAATGCGCTTTCTCTTTTTTAGCCCGTCGGCCGAACCCTCTAGTTTGTGAACGTTCACCCGTTAGCAACAGAAAAGAATATTCTTTTATTTGTTTTTCTGCTAAACGAACGGTCATATCTTTTCAACCGAGACTCCAGTGCTCAAATCTTCGTCTCGTCGCACCTGTTCTGTTCTTATCATTTTCACTATGGTTTGACATACTGGAAATTACCTTATTGCCCTTACCCCAAATCAGCACCTCCAGGAGAAAAACTTTTCTGGCAATTCCTTCCGCGAGCTTTCCTCACATCTCCCCGGTGTATTCTTCATTCCCAGGCAAGCTATGACAACCACTTGCATGATTGCATGCAGTAGCCATGGTTTTCAACTTGAATATTTAATAAATCTCTGTTTGTTTGTCTGCAACTGTTATCATTGTTTCGGTACTGCTTATAGTCCCATGTTCACCTTCGTGCTATGTTTTGATACATCTGGTTATCATGCTAGTATTACTTTCATATGACATGCTCGATAGCAGTACCTGTTGGTGTTGGTCATGTCCTTCGATGCATGACTATTGTCTGTTACAGAGTACCGTGGTTATGCATGTTTCCTTTGCATCTAGCTGGTTATATGCTTACCCGATAGCATTGCCACTATGTTCTTGCATGACGGTTATTTCCTATGCTAGTGGTCATGTTATGCTAAGTGTTATACTTGTGATATTCATGCTCGTTGGTATGCCATGTTCATGCGGATATATGATGTATTGTTGTTGATATGCTTGAGGATTATGTTGCACATACATGCTCATGTTGGTATCATGCATTAGAGTTGCATCATGTTATCTTAATATGGCTCAGCTTATTGCATTCAAGTTTAACCGATTAATAATCAAACTTGAACAACTGTTCGCTGAGTCATAGTGCCATCGAAAATCGAGCTGAACAGTGCATCCACACTTACTATATGGGGGCTCCTAACTGGGTCTTTAGTCAGGCCTCTCGCGGGTGCCTCCAAATAGGGAAGGTTATGCGCGGGTGCTACCTTGGCCGGGTAGGACGACATAAGCCTTGTGTGCCCGTAGTTGTTGTAGCCGGCTTGTCCCCGTTTGGGACCGTTTATTGTTTTGCCACGACGGTGGCCGTTGGATGTCTTTGGTAGACATCGAGGCCACCCATGACTTAGCCCAGAGGGGAGTTGGTCAGAGTGGCCGGGAGAGTGTCATGGGCAATAGATCGGTTTTGTCGGAACGCCGTTGGTCCACCCGAATGGGAGTACAAGGCCATGGGTTCCGTAGTGTGGGTTGTTGGGGAACGTAGTATTTCAAAAAAATTCCTATGATCACGTGAGATCTATCTAGGAGAAGCATAGTAACGAGCGGGGAGAGTGTGTCCACGTACCCCTGTAGACTAAAAGCGGAAGCGTTTACTAACGCGGTTGATGTAGTCGAACATCTTCGCGATCCAACCGATCAAGTACAGAACGCACGGCACCTCCACGATCTGCACACATTCAGCTCGGTGACGTCCCCCGAACTCTAGATCCAGCTGAGGCCGAGGGAGAGTTTCATCAGCACGATGGCGTGGTGACGATGATGATGAAGTTACCGACGCAGGGCTTCGCCTAAGCTCTACGACAATATGACCGAGGTGGAAAACTGTGGAGGGGGGCACCGCACACGGCTAAGAAATCAACTTGTGTGTCTATGGGGTGCCCCCTCCCACATATATAAAGGAGGGGAGGAGGGGGTCGGCCGGCCACAAGGGGCGCGCCCAAGGGGGGAATCCTACTCCTACTAGGCGTAGGTTCCCCCCTTTCCTAGTCCAACAAGGAGGGGAAGGAAGGAGGAAGGGAAGAGAAGGGAGGAGGGGGCGCCGCCCCACCCCTTGTCCAATTCGGACTGGGGGGCGCGCGCCACCTCGTGGCTGGCCTTCTCTCCTCTAAGGCCCATGGTGGCCCATTAAATTCCCGGGGGAGGGGGGGTTCCGGTAACCCTCTGGCACTCCGGTTTTATCTGAAAATCTCCAGAACACTTTCGGTGTCCGAACAACATGGTCTGATATATCAATCATTATGTCTTGACCATTTCGAGAGTCCTCGTCATGTCCGTGATCTCATCTGAGACTCCAAACAACCTTTGGTACATCAAATCACATAAAATCATAATACGAATCGTCATCGAACATTAAGCGTGCAGACTGTTGGGGATATTACTGCTGGGCGTAAACCGGCCTATCTGGGCCGGGTCAACTTCATCAGTAGTTACAAAGTGATAAAGCCCAAGAAGGCAGATGAGGGCCTAAGGCCCGTAGCCGGTTCAAGACTTGTAGCTGTAAACCAGAATTTGTATATAAACTTGTATTGTAAGTTAGGAATAAAGAGAGACCAACCCGGATACGAATATCGACCGGTGTTGGGACTCTGTGAACCGACGGGTGTCACCCGTGTATATAAGGGGACGACCTGGCAGCGGTTCAAGGACAACAGACAACAACTCGAGACATAGGCGAAGCTTGTTTGCTCCCTAGTCATCGAAACCCCATCAATTCCATCACAACTAGACGTAGGCTTTTACCTTCATTGAAGGGGCCAAACTAGTATAAACTCTCTTGCGTCCCTGTGTCCGCTTTAACCCCTTCAAGCTAACCCGTCGCGATGGCTCCACGACTAAGTCCTTTCTCTAGGACATCTGTCGTGACAAAACCACGACAGTTGGCACCCACCATGGGGCAATCGCATGATGGTTTCCGGTTCTTGGAGGGCCGCTTTGAAGGACTCGAGGGCTACGCTATAGGCCGGATGACTAAGAGTCGTCGCGGCAAGCTCTACATCGACGACGCAGGCTGGGGCCCCAAGGCCGGCTCAATTGAGTATGGGTACCGGGTCCCCTTTGGTAGCATTCATGTTTTCATTGGCAAGATCGGTGAACCGGGCCCTGAGCCGGACATCTGCACCGACCTCGTCGAGACGGCTCAGCATGCGCGATCCGCCCGAGTTAAACCGGCCATGAAGCGTGCCTTCGTGGGAGTCATCCATGGAGGAAGTTATGAGGATGGATCGGAATTTTGCGGCGTGACCGTCGTTTGTTCCGGTGACGAATCTTCGACTGGAGAAACCGAATCTCTTTATCAGCTACAAGATGGCCAGATTGGGAGCTGTTCCGATGGTGATAGTATTCCAGACCCCTCTGATCTGCCCAACCGGGTTGGAATATTCATGGCCGGAATACAAGCAGCGCTTCATTCTTCGATAGCTGCGGCAACGATCTCCGGTTCAGCAGCGGCGATGGCTGCCGGGGCAGGAGGCCCTGTGCGCCCGCCGGCTCAGATTCTATCAGAACTATTTGATGCGTTGGTTGTGCTTATGGTGGAAGTTAATCCGCCGGATCAGGACGTTCACAACGCGGAGATTGCAAAGGTAAAGGAACAGATCACCCAGGCCAAGGAGGATCTGGCGGCTGAGGACACCAGGATGGCCGCAGAGCGGGCCACTTTAGACGCACAGGCCTACAGGCTTATGTTGGACCAGAGCGCGTCACATGAAGTCATGAGGAGGAAGCATCGATCCCGCTTACCTCCGGTTTTCGAGGCCAGAGACCTTTTCAACACTCCAGGACCAAGAGCTGGCAATCCACTGGAGGGAAACCGGGCAGAAGCCCCTAGGACCGGTGCACCGGTTCAGCCTCGTCGGATGGACCCACCTCGTCAAAACACCGTTATACCTCAGGCTGCTTTAACACCTCCGGGTCACTACTCCAACCCAATGGACAATCTTGTTGCCGCTGTTGCACGGCTGGAGGCCATTCCAATTGAAGGTGACTCGCTGCAGGCAATAGAGATGCGACGGGTCAAGGAACTTCCGAGGACAGCTTTGGCCCAACAGGAAGCGTACTCGTACAGCCGCGACCGGATCCACTCGACCCCCTGTCCAAGGCGGAGCTATAGCAGACATATGGATGAACCAGCAGTGTCGAGTAATGAACGACGTGGGGCACCCCGTGACAACAACCCGGTGGGTGGTGCTGATAACGCTCAGGGAGTGGTGGACCGGGCCCGCGCGCGCAGGGAGGCCGAGTTAGCCACATAGCATCAGGCTCGGCAGCTCACGCCGGTTCGTCCAACCACCTTGACTGAACCTGGTGTTACTTCTAGTTCTTTGGGGGTGCCTTGCCTTATCCCCGCTTTACGCAACGTGCGCCTGCCCAAGGATTTCAAAGGCCCGCGCAAGGTACCAAATTACACGGTGGATCAACCTCCAGAGACATGGGTGGAGAGCTATGAGATGGCCATGGAGATGCTTGATGTGGATGATGCGGCGTGTGCGAAATACTTCACCATGATGCTTGAAGGAACGGCCCGTACTTGGTTAAAAAGCTTGCCGGCTAATTCTATCAGTTCATGGGCCCAATTACGAGCCTGGTTTATCAGCAATTTCAAAGATCCCTGTAAACAGCCTATGTCGATAGTGGACTTAGCTGCATGCATCCAGGAGGAAGGAGAATCAACGACTCATTGGGTGCGCCAGGTTTCACAAGTGTTGCACTCCTCAGACCGCATCAACGCTGACACCGCAGTATTAACCCTAGAAGGCAACTGCTGGTTTGGGCCCCTGAAGCTGAAGTTGGGACGGATGAAGCGTCATTGCACCGACATGGGGACCCTCATGGCCGCTTTGGTAAAAAAATGCTGATTCTGATAGTACCAAGGATCCCGAATCTGATGATGACAAGACAGGGAAAGGGAAGAAGAACAGCAGCTCCAAAGGTCAGCAGCATCACTGGGCAGGCAATGGTGGTGGAGGCAAGCGTAAAGTGGATGGTAACATGGACTTTGAGGCTAATACCAACGCACAGGACAATGTCTAGCGACGCAAGGGTAGACCAAAAAATCGTAATGGAGCACCCAACCCTAACCCAAACCGCCTAAACTATCTGCTAAGCCAGCCCTGTCCAAGACATGGGACGAAGGAGGCGCCAACAAACCACCTATGGAAGGATTGCTTTATTATGCAGGAGTTCAAGAATTCTAATAATTTCCGGTATGATCACGAATCTGGCGGTGGCTCAGGATCCGGGCCGGGTTACGGTGGAGGAAGTTCTGGTTCAGGATTCAATGGTAATCCGGGCGGACATAATGGTCAAAATAGTCAGAACAACCAGGGTGGTTACAACCAGCAGCAGCAACAGTCAGGTTACCAGAGCAACCCAAAGCAGTTGAGTAGTGGGCAGTACCATGTCTTCACCACTAGCTTGGACAAGCGAGACCGGAAGGTTCAGAGGCGGGCGGTCAACTCTGTTGAACCGGCCATACCACGTTATCTACGTTGGTCTGAACAACCAATCATATGGAGTAGAGAGGATCACCCTCCCCAGGTCGATAATCCGGGTCAGTTGGCTCTAGTGGTGGCGCCTCAGGTGGGAGGTTATAAGTTCACCAAGGTGCTCATGGACGGAGGGAGCAGCATTAACATCCTGTATTATGA
>NC_057812.1:442697053-442724917 GCF_018294505.1 Triticum aestivum | reverse complement strand
GAACAACCAATCATATGGAGCAGAGAGGATCACCCTCCCCAGGTCGATAATCCGGGTCAGTTGGCTCTAGTGGTGGCGCCTCAGGTGGGAGGTTATAAGTTCACCAAGGTGCTCATGGACGGAGGGAGCAGCATTAACATCCTGTATTATGAGACCTTCCGTCGTATGGGACTAACAGATAAAAATCTCAAACCGTCTAATACAGTGTTCCACGGCGTAGTGCCAGGCAGATCAGCGTATCCCATTGGTAAGATAGCTCTAGAAGTGGCCTTTGGGGATGACCATGATTCCAGGTCGGAGACATTGACGTTTGAAGTGGTGAAAATCCAGAGTCCATATCACGTCCTGTTTGGGCGACCGGCTTACGCCAAGTTTATGGCACGCCCCTGTTATGTGTATTTACAGCTCAAGATGCCGGGTCACAGGGGGATAATAACGGTTCATGGAAGCCGCAAAATCGCTTTGGAATGCGAGGAAGGAGATGCGGCTTATGCAGAGTCGGTTTGTGCCACCGAGGAGTTGAAGTACTATAAAGACAATGTTGATCCGGCAGACATGACTCCGTTGAAGAAGCCAACTACGGAGCATGATCCGGCCCTGAAGTTCCAATCGGCAGCAGAAACTAAGCTTGTTGACTTCGTACCTGGTGATTCGTCCAAGCAGTTCAGCATCAGTGCCAACTTGGATCCGAAATAGGAAAGCGCACTCATCGAGTTCATCCGTGAGAATCGGGACATTTTTGCATGGAAGCCCTCTGACATGCCAGGTGTACCGAGGCAACTCGCTGAGCACACACTTGATGTGGATCCTAAATATAAACCGGTCAAACAGTTCCTTCGCCGGTTTAACGAAGAAAGACGCAAGGCAATTGGAGAAGAGGTAGCCAGGCTCTTAGCAGCTGGCTTTATTGTTGAAGTTTTTCACCCTGAGTGGCTTGCCAATCCGGTGCTGGTCCTAAAAAAACGGCACCTGGCACATGTGTGTGGATTACACAGATCTTAATAAGGCTTGTCCATCAGATCCTTTTGCCCTCCCCCATATTGATCAAATTATTGATGATATGGCGGGTTGTGAGCGTTTAAGTTTTTTGGATGCGTATTCTGGCTATCATCAGATCAAAATGGCAGTTAAGGAGTAGGAGAAGACAACATTTATAACTCCCTTTGGAGCCTTCTGCTATGTGTCTATGCCCTTCGGGCTCAAGAGTGCCCAGGCAACTTACCAACGGTGTGTACAAAATTGTCTTCACAAGCAGATTGGCCGTAATGTACATGCTTACATGGATGATGTCGTGGTTAAGTCCAGGGAGAAGGAGACTCTAATTGATGATTTGAAGGAAACCTTTGATAACCTGAGAACATACAAGATGGTGCTTAATCCGGACAAGTGTGTCTTCGGTGTACTGGCGGGCAAGCTATTGGGTTTTCTGGTGTCCAACAGGGGAATTGAGGCTAATCCGGAAAAGATCACGGCTATCACCTCCCTGGCTAAACCGAAGTGTATCAACGATGTTCAACGCCTGGCAGGCCGGATTGCCGCGTTAAGCCGGTTTATCAGTCGTCTTGGTGAGAAGGCAATCCCTTTGTATCAGATGTTGAAAAAAACGGATCAGTTTGTTTGGAGCTCCGCCGCTAATGAAGCATTTGAGGACTTAAAGCGGCAGTTGGCCAATCCACCTGTGCTCTCCGCTCCCATTGACAAGGAGCCGTTACTGCTATATGTTGCTGCTAATGCTCGGGCGGTCAGCGTGGCTAATGCTCGGGCGGTCAGCGTGGCTATTGTGGTGGAGCGAGAGGAGGCAGGCAAGGAGCATCCGGTTCAACGATCGGTCTATTATATCAGCGAGGTGCTAATCAAGTCGAAGCAAAGGTATCCGCATTGGCAGAAGCTGGTGTATGGAGTTTTTATGGCAAGCCGGAAGCTTAAACAATATTTCCAAGGGCACCCAATTACGGTGGTCAGTTCTGCTCCTTTGGGAGATATCATCCAGAACCGGGAAGCAACTGGCCGGATTGCAAAGTGGGCCATAGAGCTGGGGCCGTACGGTTTGAAGTATGTGCCTCGGACATCGGTTAAGTCTCAAGCACTTGTTGATTTCATCAATGATTGGACGGAAATGCAAGCACCTGAAGAAAATCCGGATCACACGTATTGGACCATACATTTTGACGGGTCCAGGCAGTTGGAAGGCTCGGGGGCTGGAGTTGTATTAACTTCCCCACGAGGTGATAAGTTTTGTTATGTTCTCCGCTTAATGTTCCCTTGTACTAACAATGCAGCTGAGTATGAAGCGTTGCTCCATGGTCTCCGGATGGCTAAGGAGATGAATCTAAGTCGAGTTAAGTGCTTCGGTGACTCGGACCTTGTGGCTCAGCAAGTGTCTGGCACTTGGGACTCCAAGGACCCACTCATTGCAGCGTATCGTCGGGAGGTGGATACTGTTGCGGGTTATTTCAAAGGCTATCAGGTGGACCACGCGGACCGGCGAAAAAATGAAGCGGCGGACGCTTTAAGCCGGCTGGGCTCTCAGCACAAAACGGTCCCGCCCAATGTTTTTCTGGATGTGCTGCACAACCCGTCGGTCAAGATCCCTGGTGAAGAGGATTTGGCTATTCCTGATCCGGAGGCTCAATTGGTGGTGGCTCTTCATGTTATTCCGGATTGGAGGCTTCCTTACCTGGCGTACAAAAACCGGAGCGAGTTGCCAGAGGATGAGATTCTGGCCCGGCAGATAATCCGGCGATCCAAGTCCATGGCTATCATCAACGGCGAGTTGCATCATTGCAGTGTATCAGGAGCTTTTCAACGCTGCGTGTCTCCTGAAGAAGGCCGTGAATTTTTGCGTGAGATCCATGAAGGAGATTGTGGTCACCACGCCGGTTCAAAGTCTCTGGTGGCTAAAGCGTTTCGCCATGGCTTCTATTGGTTAACTGCGCATGCTGATGCAGAGGATCTGGTCAGACGATGTGATGGTTGCCAAAGGTTTTCAAGACGTGTTCATGTACCGGCTCAAGAATTGAGAATGATTCCAATTACTTGTCCATTTGCGACTTGGGGGCTAGATATGGTTGGGCCTTTCAAAAGGTCCAAAGATAAGAAGACCCACCTCCTGGTGGCGGTTGACAAGTTTACAAAGTGGGTGGAGGCAGAACCTGTTAGCAACTATGATGCGGCCACGGCGGTTCAGTTCATCAAAAAGGTGATTTTCCGGTTTGGCTTTCCGCACAGTATTATCACAGATAATGGTACCAATTTGTCCAAAGGTGCTATGAAGGAGTTCTGTGAACGGGAGCACATCCGGCTCGATGTTTCATCAGTGGCACATCCACAGTCCAATGGTCAAGCAGAAAGAGCTAATAAGGAGATCTTGAGAGGCATCAAGCCCCGGCTCATGGTTCCTTTGCAGAGAACGCCGGGTTGTTGGGTAGAAGAATTACCATCTGTGTTATGGAGCATCAATACAACACCCAACAGATCAACAGGATACACACCATTCTTCATGGTTTATGGAGCGGAGGCGGTTCTCCCCAGTGATATCCGTTATGATTCACCTCTTGTAACGGCTTATATTGAAGCGGACAACGAGACAACACGGCAAGATGCTTTGGACCGGTTGGATGAAGAGCGTGACATCGCAGCCGCCCGATCGGTGATTTACCAGCAGGATCTTCGTCGTTATCACAGTCGCCGAGTCAGAACCAGAACCTTTCAGGAAGGAGATTTGGTGCTTCAGCTCATCCAAGATCAGACTGATATGCATAAGTTATCCCGACCTTGGGAGGGGCCTTTCATGGTCAGCAAGAATCTGCACAATGGGTGGTACTATCTGATCGATATTCGAGAGCATAAAGACTCACGTACATCAGAGGAGGAGACTAACAGGCCGTGGAACATAGCTCATCTTCGGCCTTACTATACCTGAGCCATTGGCTATACTTATGTACATATTACGACAATGTATATATTATGATTAAATATAATAAACCGGAACCTCAGCTAAAGCGGGGTATCTGTTCTTTTACATCATGTGAGGTTACACGGAGTTGCTCTAAAGCGGCCTCCGGTTTACCCCTTGAGTTCGCTTTTTAAAAGCATCATGTTATATCACTTGGGGGTTTGGTCGTGTCCGAACCAATACCATGCCTCTTGATAGGCGAGAGCCACCAGATCACTTGGGGACTTGGTCATGTCTGAACCAGTCATGCCTCTTGATCGGCTTAAGGCCACAGAATCACTTGGGGGCTTGGTCGAACCCGAACCATGACCATGCCACTTGATCGGCATAAATGCCACAGTTTTAATTGGGGACCTAGCTGACTAGAACCATAGTTACACCTAACGGGAGCTTGGTCATGTTCGGCCATGGTAACACCATCTGATCAGCTCAAATAAACCTTTTTTGCAACGTTTTGTCATTGCACTTGATTTACACTTTTCTTTGAAGGTTTTTTTTGCTTTTTATTGCATTTTTAAACCGATAAAGTTTTTTAACTAATCAATTGACGGAACACAGTTCACGTCAATCTGGAGACTATTTGCCCGGTTTGATCCTTGTTGTTAACATCCTCTTATGGAGTAACACGGTGTTTATTATAACTCGGCACGGTTTACATGGTAAACCAGCGTCATATATATATAGGAGCTGTTATCTCCTCCAACAGTGTGGGTTTGCAAAACTCCGCTTCAAGATTGGCCAAGCCAACTTCACGCTCAATGAGGGCAGGTATTATGTATCACAAAAATTTGGTCATATACTTAAGAATTTTTTTTGGATGTTTTGACTTCATATATGCAGACATCATATTATGCCGGACGGTACAACTGCAGTGGCACTTGAAGAGTTTTTTATTGCAGAAGGTGCTTTGGAAAGTTCATCACCACAGGAAGAACAAATTATGCACGAAGGCATATCAACATCAAAAGTATCAGCTAGCCTATTACAAGGCAACACAGTGCCCATAATAATATCATTGTTTTTCGCAAAGGAGAGGCAGTTTCAAAACCGGCTTCTGGTTCAAGCTTGGTCACCAGCTTGGCCTGATGGTTGTGGGTCACCCTGCGCCGCTTCACCCTCCGTTTCTCTACCCAGTGGCTGGAAATCAACAGTTGTCCAGTCTATTCCCATTAATGCTTGAAAAACAGCTTCATCGTGGATCAGCAATGACGGGTCAATATCGGGAGCGTAAGTGTGCTTACGGATTGGAGGGATAAGATTTTCCGACTCATGAATTGGGGCAGCTATTCGCTTGTTCTGATTATCATATTGAGCTTGATAATGAGACAAGTCTGCTTCTTCAGCCAGTTGACAAGCTATCGGACGCACCTCCCAGTTATGGCTCGCTGATCTGCTTCACTAAATTCTGACCCATCTTCTTTCAAGCTGGGATAGCCCTGAGCCGCTTCAATAGGATCAAAATCCGCCACCCAGGCTTTTGCCCGCATTAAGGCATTGATCGCACCGGTTCGAGCAGCAGATTTCTTCAGCTCTTCAACCCGGGCGGGAAGCACCGATAGTTTCATCAGGGTATCTTGAATCAAAGTGGGCGCCGGTTTGTTGTGAGATGCGGTATAGATGATCCGCTGTGCGCCAGTATACAGTTGTTCGACCAACGTGTAGACGGCCTTCAATTTTTTCCGCACATCTAAACCCAAATGACCAGTGTGTGTCCCTGAAATATCATAAGGGTTAAACCGGCAGCTCTATAAGAAGGCCGAGTCAATTCAGAAGTCAAACTGGCTTACCAAAGATAGCAGTGGTCATAGTATGCACGTGCCGCTTTATACTGGTCAATTCATCTGCCACCGGTTTAAGTGTAGCCTCGGCATCCTCTGCTCGTTTGATTAAAGTGGACTTTTCAGTGGCCCAATCCGCCTGTTTCTTCTTGAAGCTCTCCTTAAGCTGCTCCATGGCGCTTAAAGCGCTGGGTAATTCCTCTTTTGCTTTGGAGGTTTCAGCTTGTTGGGTTTTCAGGTTTTCTTGGAGGTCGGCGATTTGGTTTTCTTTCATCTTCAGCTCAGCCTGCATGCAGACAGTTATATGCTTCAACAAAACGGTACAAGGATTGAAGTACCAACCACATAACAAGTTATGCACTTGGCACTTGGGGGCTAATGCATATTCGATCTTCATCTTTCAATTGCTTACAAAGTCCCAAGATCAATACAAGTATTCAACTTGGCACTTGGGGGCTAATGGCTATTTGCTCGTATATATTCTGATGCGGCAATTTCAATTACTTAAAGTACCGGTTTAACTACGCTAAGTTGAACCGACCCTTGGGGGCTACATCAGCGAATTTCAAAGCATCAAGATTTATATTAGTAAGTCCCGGTTTGAAAGAATATTACAAACCGGCCCTTGGGGGCTAGGAGAGTCAGCAAGAATGGAAGCATACAAGCAGGAAGGAGCATATGGAAGTTACCTCATATTTATCTTTCATCATATTAACCAGACCGGCTTCATAGTCGCGACTGGTATACAACCGGTTCAGATAGCCGGAATGGATATCTTGGGCGTTCAGAGCAGCATAAGTCGTCAGATCAGCGTTCCACTTGCCTTTGCCAAAGGCAGCAAATTCTTCCTTCGCAGAATGTTTGGACAAAGCGACAGGATTGCTTGGCTCAGTATGGCCAGTGCCAATAATGACAACCTCATCATCCTGGGTACCGCCGGTTTGCATTGGGGCTGTTGGCTTGTTAGTAGGTTTTGCTGGACCGGTGGAGCTTTCAATCCGGATGGAACCTGTGGGCTGATTGACAGGACCTGAGGTGTCAGTAGGTCTCTCTTCAGCAATAAGATCGTCGTCTTGCTGTGGTGGATCGTTGGGTATATCCTCAGGAATAGCCGCTTCAAGATTGGGTGTCTTGCCTGGTTCAAGAACGACATCTTCTTCGGCCGCTTTGTCCAGGCGGGCCTTCTTGCTTGGCCTAGGTTTGGCCCTGAGAAGAATAACAAAATCAAATACAGCATATGTTCTAAGGCGATGTACTGCAAACATCACAATAAGTATAGCTTACCCAAGCACCGTTTTGAGCGGTGGGAGCTGAGTAGCCGATGACTCGCCAGAAGATGAGTGGGAAGTAACCTGGTAATCGGAGTCAGACGGATTAAGAGGTTGGCGAAAGCAGCCCGCTTTAGGACAAGCACTGACAAGCAAATTAGAGACCTCTGAATGGCGTTTCCGAACCGGACTGTTCGGTAAACTGGCGGAGGTAACTACTTGGCCGCTGTGCCGGGTTGTGCGACGAGCTTCGTGTTGTTGGGTCTTCATAAGAAATTTAGGATCCAAATAAGCAAGAGGATGAGAAAATTTAACTTTCCGGTTTACCTGACGGATTTTTTGTGAAGGCAAAGTTTCTGAATCGGAAGAGAGAATAATTACCTCTGCAACATCCGTGTGGCTGGCTTCGGCATCATCCTGACAAATATCATCATCAATAAGACGCATGAAAAATAAACCAAGTGAGTCAAGCTCTACCTCAAAGTCCGGATTATCCACATCATCATCAGGGGCCGGATTAGACGATGCAGAGGTTCTTTTCCTGTGGGCAGTCTTCCTCACAGCTTTAGTCTTTTGCCAAGTTGCTCTTTCCGGTTTGTCTGGTTTTTCTGGTTTCTCCTGCGGCAGTTTCTTGCTCCAAAATGGATCATTGCCCTGATTACACAGACACTGATATTAAACAAAGACCAGATATATCATTAACAGATTCAGCAAAAAGAAAAATCAAAGTCTTACAGCTGGCGGTTTGTTGGTGGCACAGAAGCGAAGCAGGCCGTTTCTAGCACAGACGTGTTCCGGTTCATTCAGCATCTTATTCACAGCCTCTGTGATTTCTTCATCGGTGAGCTGGATTTTGGAATGTCGCAGTGGGTCATCAACACTGCCAGTATACTCGCACATCAAACCGGAGCGCTGACTAAGGGGAAGTATGCTCCATGATATCCAACAGCGAGCGAGATCAACCCCTGTTAAACCATTGGCCATAAAGGCTCTGAGCTTTGACAGTTGAGGAGCATATTTGCTTCTCTCCTGTGCAGTCAATCTTTGTGGAAAAGGGTGTGTATTGCTGAGCCGCTCCGGACGAAAGCCAGGCAAGGGATTCTCACCAGCAGGGGAGGTGTCTTTGCAGTAGAACCATGCCTGATTCCATTCTTTGGGGTGGCTATGCAGTTTGGCGTGAGGGTATGTGACCTCTTTCCTTTTCTGAATCGCCACGCCACCCAACTCCTTATTGGAGCCGTCAGTAAACTCAGTACGGCGGTTTAGATGGAAAAGGTTTCTGAACAATTCCACTGTGGGCTCCTCTTGAAAGAATGCTTCACAGAGCACTTGGAAGTGACACATATTTGTAACAGAGTTGGGGCCAGTATCTTGTGGATGGAGCTGGAAATCGGCTAAAACATCCCGGTAAAATTTAGAACCGGGCGGCTTAAAGCCCCGGGCTAAGTGATCTATGAAAACAACCTCTCCTTCTCGAGGTGTGGGAGGGCATTCTTTGCCAGGAGCCCTCCAATGGATGGTATCTTTGCTGCCTAAAGCGCCAATCAAGACTAAATCGTCCAGTTGAGCCTCTGTGACGCGAGAAGGAACCTAATTGCACTCATACACTTGCTTGGCCATGATGGAATCTACAAGGTAGAAGATCCCGGTTCAAAAATGCATTTGATCAAGATACATTGGTATGGGCACTGTTAAACCAGAGACAGAACTATTTGAACCGGAGTTTTATGAAGCAACAAGCATCTGGCGGTTCAATAAGGGAACTAATGGCCTATACCGGTTTGGAAAAATTTTCTATAAGGTTAAACCGCCTGATCTAAGCATTGCGGATGGACAAGTACGCAGAAACAGGTTTCACAAGATTTCCTTATAGCATTGGATCTGAAGCAAGTTCATAAAAGAGATAAATACTTAGAGGTTCAAAGGAGCAGTACCGAACCAATGAGAAAAACGTTCATATAGATCTATGGTTTTGATATGCATAAGTGAAGGCGAAGGTCAAACAACTATCATTGCACAGAGTAAAGATTTGCGGATTCATCTAAAGATCTATCGTATGAGCAAGAGGCGGACGATGAATACTGAAGAACTGTGAAACCCTAAAACAGATCTGCAGGGGAAAGGATAGAAGGTTTACCGGAGCTGCGGAAGACGCGGAAGATTGCCGCGATGCTCTGGTGTGCCCAGGTTGATGCAGCGGCCAAGGTTGAGGCAGAGGTCTATGGTGGCGGCGGAGCTCTGAAGCCAGGCGATGCGAGGAAGACGAAGCAGAAGGGGAAGAAGGGAAAGAGAAAGGAAATGACCCTTCGGTCCTATTTATAAGACAAAAAGACATGTGTCAGGCGCGACAATCAAGGGGCCACGAAACGGAGCTGTCGCCTCGATTTCCGCAGATATATTAAATAAAGAAGCATAATGGATATCTTCGTTATGACAGGTGACGTCACTCCGGTTTACAGTAATTAGAGAAGATGACATCATGGCGGTTTACCAATTTATGAGAAGACGTTGAAGATGAAGTTTTTGTTAAAGGATTGACATGAACCCGTTCAAATCAATCTGGGGCCTAATGTTGGGGATATTACTGTTGGGCGTAAACCGGCCTATCTGGGCCGGGTCAACTTCATCAGTAGTTCCAAAGTGATAAAGCCCAAGAAGGCAGATGAGGGCCTAAGGCCCGTAGCCGGTTCAAGACTTGTAGTTGTAAACCAGAATTTGTATATAAACTTGTATTGTAAGTTAGGAATAAAGAGAGACCAACCCGGATACGAATATCGACCGGTGTTGGGACTCTGTGAACCGACGGGTGTCACCCGTGTATATAAGGGGATGACCCGGCGGCGGTTCAAGGACAACAGACAATAACTCGAGACATAGGCGAAGCTTGTTTGCTCCCTAGTCATCGAAACCCCATCAATTCCATCACAACTAGACGTAGGCTTTTACCTTCATTGAAGGGGCCGAACTAGTATAAACTCTCTTGCGTCCATGAGTACGCTTTAACCCCTTCAAGCTAACCCGTCGCGATGGCTCCACGACTAAGTCCTTTCTCTAGGGCATCTGTTGTGACAAAACCACGACACGAACCCTACGGGTTCCAGAACTATGTAGACATGACCGAGACTCATCTCCAGTCAATAACCCAGCGGAACCTGGATGCTCATATTGGCTCCCACATATTCTACGAAGATCTTTATGGCTCAAACCGCATAACAACATACGTTGTTCCCTTTGTCATCGGTATGGTACTTGCCCGAGATTCGATCGTCGGTATCACTATACCTAGTTCAATCTCATTATCGGCAAGTCTCTTTACTCGTTTTGTAATGCATCATCCCACAACTAACTCATTAGTCACATTGCTTGCAAGGCTTATAGTGATGTGCATTACCGAGAGGGCCCAGAGATACCTCTCCAACGATTGGAGTGACAAATCCTAAT
Organism: Triticum aestivum; assembly: GCF_018294505.1. NCBI lineage: Eukaryota > Viridiplantae > Streptophyta > Magnoliopsida > Poales > Poaceae > Triticum > Triticum aestivum. The sequence goes on along the minus strand of NC_057812.1, from coordinate 442,714,475 downwards.
CTCGATCTATGCCAACTCAACAAACACCATCGAAGACACCTGTAGAGCATCTTTATAATCACCCAGTTACGTTGTGACATTTGATAGGACACTAAGTGTTCCTCCGGTACTCGGGAGTTGCATAATCTCATAGTCATTGGAACATGTATAAGTCATGGAGAAAGCAATAGCAATAAACTAAATGATCGTAGTGTTAAGCTAATGGATGGGTCTTGTCCATCACATCATTCTCTAATGATGTGATCCCATTCATCAAATGACAACACATGTCTATGGCTAGGAAACTTAACCATATTTGATTAACGAGCTAGTCTAGTAGAGGCATACTAGGCACACTCTGTTTGTCTATTTATTCACACATGTACTAAGTTTCCGGTTAATACAATTCTAGCATGGATAATAAATATTTTTCATGACATAAGGAAATATAAATAACAACTTTATTATTGCCTCTAGGGCATATTTCCTTCAGTCTCCCACTTGCACTAGAGTCTATAATCTAGATTACATAGTAATGATTCTAACACCCATGGAGTCTTGGTGCTGATCATGTTTTGCTCGTGAGAGAGGCTTAGTCAACGGGTCTACAACATTCAGATCCATATGTGTTTTGCAAATCTCTATGTTCCCTCCTTGACTTGATCACAGATGGAATTGAAGCGTCTCTTGATGTGCTTGGTTCTCTTGTGAAATTTGGATTCCTTTACCAAGGCAACTGCACCAGTATTGTCACAAAAAAGATATGAACTCCTTCATCCAGACTCCTTCATTTGCTGCTTCCAAAGCAGCTATGAGTTCCGCTTCACACATAGATCCCGCCACGACGCTCTGCTTAAAACTGCACCAATTGACAGCTCCACCACTCAATAAAAATACGTATCCAGTTTGTGACTTAGAGTCATCCGGATCAGTGTCAAAGCTTGAACCGATGTAACCGTTTACGACGAGCTCTTTGTCACCTCCATAAACAAGAAACATATCCTTAGTCCTTTTCAGGTATTTTAGGATGTTCTTGACCACTGTCAAGTGATCCACTCCTAGATTACTTTGGTACCTCCCTGCAAAACTAATAGAAAGGCACACATCAAGTCTGGTACACAGCATTGCATACATGATAGAACCTATGGCTGAAGCATAGGGAATGACCTTCATTTTCTCTCTATCTTCTGTTGTGGTCGGGCATTGAGTCTGACTCAACTTCACACCTTGTAACACAGGCAAGAACCCTTTCTTTGCTTGATCCATTTTGAACTTCTTCAAAACTTTATCAAGGGATGTGCTTTGTGAAAGTCCAATTAAGCGTCTTGATCTATCTCTATAGATCTTGATGCCTAATATATAAGCAGGTTCACCGAGGTCTTTCATTGAAAAATTCTTATTCGAGTATCCTTCTATGCTATTAAGAAATTCAATATCATTTGTGATCAACAATATGTCATCCACATATAATATCAGAAATGCTACAGAGCTCCCACTCACTTTCTTGTAAATATAGCTTCTCCAAAAGTCTGTATAAAACCATATGCTTTGATCACACTATCAAAGCATATATTCCAACTCCGAGATGCTTGCACCAGTCCATAAATGGATCGCTGGAGCATGCTCACTTTGTTAGCACCTTTTGGATCGACAAAACCTTCTGGTTGCATCATATACAACTCTTCTTTAAGATATCCATTAAGGAATGCAGTTTTGACATCCATTTGCCAAATTTCATAATCATAAAATGCAGCAATTGCTAACATGATTCGGACGGACTTAAGCATCGCTACGGGTGAGAAGGTCTCATCGTAGTCAACTCCTTGAACTTGTCGAAAACCTCTCACAACAAGTCGAGCTTTATAGATAGTAATATTACCATCAACGTCAGTCTTCCTCTTGAAGATCCACTTATTCTCTATGGCTTGCCGATCATCGGGCAAGTCAACCAAAGTCCACGCTTTGTTCTCATACATGGATCCCATCTCAGATTTCATGGCCTCAAGCCATTTCGCGGAATCTGGGCTCATCATCGCTTCCTCATAGTTCGTAGGTTCGCCATGGTCAAGTAACATGACTTCCAGAACAGGATTACCATACCACTCTGGTGCGGATCTTACTCTGGTTGACCTACGAGGTTTGGTAGTAACTTGATCAGAAGTTTCATGATCATCATCATTAACTTCCTCACTAATTGGTGTAGGAATCACTGGAACTGATTTCTGTGATGAACTACTTTCCAATAAGGGAGCATGTACTATTACCTCATCAAGTTCTACTTTCCTCCCACTCACTTCTTTTGAGAGAAACTCCTTCTCTAGAAAGGATCCATTGTTAGCAATGAATATCTTGCCTTCGGATCTGTGATAGAAGGTGTACCCAACAGTCTCCTTTGGGTATCCTATGAAGACACATTTCGCCGATTTGGGTTTGAGCTTATCAGGTTGAAGCTTTTTCACATAACCATTGATAACCCACAAGTATAGGGGATCGCAACAATTTTCGAGGGTGGAGTATTCAACCCAAATTTATTGATTCGACACAAGGGGAGACAAAGAATATTCTCAAGTATAAACAGTTGAGTTGTCTTTTCAACCGCACCTGAAAGACTTAATATCTGCAGCGAAGTATTTAGTAGCAAAGTAATATGGAAGTAACGGTAATGGTGGCAAAGGTAACAATATTGGTTTTGTAGCAATTGTAACAGTGGCAACGGAAAAGTAACTAAGCAAAGATCAATATGTAAAAAGCTTGTAGCCAATGGATCAGTGATGGATAATTATGTTGGATGTGATTCCTCATGCAACAGTTATAACATAGGGTGACACAGAACTAGCTCCAGTTCATCAATGTAATGTAGGCATGTATTCCGAATATAGTCATACGTGCTTATGGAAAAGAACTTGCATGACTTCTTTTGTCCTACCCTCCCGTGCCAGCGGGGTCCTATTGGAAACTAAGGGATATTAAGGCCCCCTTTTAATAGAGTACCGGAACAAAGCATTAACACTTAGTGAATACATGAACTCCTCAAACTACGGTCATCACCGGGAGTGGTCCCGATTATTGTCACTTCGGGGTTACCGGATCATAACACGTAGTAGGTGACTATTGACTTGCAAAATAGGATCAAGAACTCACATATATTCATGAAAACATAATAGGTTCAGGTCTGAAATCATGGCACTCAGGCCCTAGTGACAAGCATTAAGCATAGCAAAGTCATAGCAACATCAATCTTAGAACATAATGGATACTAGGGATCAAATCCTAACGAAACTAACTCGATTACATGATAAATCTCATCCAACCAATGACCGTCCAGCAAGCCTACGATGGAATTACTCACGCATGGCGGTGAGCATCATGAAATTGGTGATTGAGGAAGGTTGATGATGACGATGGCTACGGATTCCCCTCTCCGGAGCCCCGAACGGACTCCAGATCAGCCCTCCCAAGAGAGATTAGGGCTTGGCGGCGGCTCCGTATCGTAAAAACACGATGAATCCTTCTCTCTGATTTTTTTTCTTCCTGAACGTGAATATATAGAGTGGAGTTGACGTCGGTGGAGCCTCAGGGGGCCCACGAGGCAGGGGGCGCGCCCCAGGAGGGCGCGCCCTGCACCCTTGTGGACAGGGTGTGGACCCCCTGGTGTTGATTATTTCGCCAATATTTTTTATTAATTCCAAAAATATTCTTCGTGAAGTTTCAGGTCATTCCGAGAACTTTTATTTCTGCACAAAAATAACACCATGGCAATTCTACTGAAAATAGCGCCAGTCCGGGTTAGTTCCATTCAAATCATGCAAGTTAGAGTCCAAAACAAGGTCAAAAGTGTTTGGAAAAGTAAATACGATGGAGACGTGTCAACTCCCCCAAGCTTAAACCTTTTCTTGTCCTCAAGCAATTCAGTTGACAAACTGAAAGTGATAAAGAAAAACTTTTACAAACTCTGTTTGATCTTGTTGTTGTAAATACGTAAAGCCATCATTCAAGTTTTCAGCAAAGATTATGAACTAACCATATTCACAATAACATTAAGGTATCATGTTTACGCATATTAATGGCATAATCAACTAGCAAGCAATAATAATAAATCTCGGATGACAATACTTTCTCAGAATAATCATAATATGATATAACAAGATGGTATCTTGCCAGCCCTTTCTGAGACCGCAAAACATAAATGCAGAGCACCTCTGAAGCTCAAGGACTGACTAAACATTGTAATTCATGGTGAAAGAGATCCAGTCACAGTCATACTCAATGTAAATTAATAGTAATGCATACACATGATAGCGGTGCTCTCCAACTGGTGCTTTTTAATAAGAGGATGATGACTCAACATAAAAGTAAATAGATAGGCCCTTCTCAAAGGGAAGCAGAGATTTGTAGAGGTGCCAGAGCTCGAGTTTTGAAACAGAGATAAATAATATTTTGAGTGGTATAATTTCATTGTCAACATAAGAACCAAGAGATCTCGATATCTTCCATGCTACACACATTATAGGCGGTTCCCAAACAGAATGGTAAAGTTTATACTCCACCACCACCAACAAACATCAATCCATGGCTTGTCCGAAACAATGGGTGCCTCCAACTAACAACAATCCTGGGGGAGTTTTGTTCGCAATTATTTTAGTTTAAGCATGGGACTGGGCATACCGGTTACCGGCCATTTTCTCGTAAATGAGGAGCGGAGTCCACTCCTGTGAGAATAACCCACCTAGCATGGAAGATATAGACAACCCTAGTTGATACATGAGTATTCAAGCATACAAAATAGAATTTCATATGAATGTTTAGAGTTTGGCACATACAAATTTACTTGGAACGGCAGGTAGATACCGCATATAGGAAGGTATGGTGGACTCATATGGAATAACTTTGGGGTTTATGGAAGTGGATGCACAAGCAGTATTCCTGCTTAGTACAAATGAAGGCTAGAAAAAAGACTGGGAAGCGACCAACTAGAGAGCGACAACATTCATGAACATGCATTAAAATTAATCAACACTAAGTGCAAGCATGAGTAGAATATAATTCACCATGAACATAAATATCGTGGAGGCTATGTTGATTTTGTTTCAACTACATGCGTGAACATATGCCAAGTCAAGCCACTCGAATCATTCAAAGGAGGATACCACCCCATCATACCACATTACAACCATTTTAATAGCATGTTGGCATGCAAGGTAAACCATTATAAACTCCTAGCTAATTAAGAATGGCATGAGCAACTATAATCTCTCATTGTCATTGCAAACATGTTTCATTCATAATAGGCTGAATCAGGAACGATGAACTAATCATATTTACAAAAACAAGATAGGTCGAGTTCATACCAGCTTCTCTCATCTCAATCAGTCCATCATATATCGTCATTATTGCCTTTCACTTGCACAACCGAATGGTGTGGATAATAATAATAGTGCACGTGCATTGGACTAAGCTAGAATCTGCAAGCATTCAATACAAGGGAGAAGACAAGGTAATATGGGCTCTTTGTTAAATCAACAATAATGCATATGAGAGCCACTCAACATTTTCATTATGGTCTTCTCCTCTCGACCCCCAAAGGAAAGAAAAGAAATAAAACTATTTACACAGGAAAGCTCCCAACAAGCAAAAGAAGGACGATAAATCTTTTTGTGTTTTCTTTTAATCATTACTACTACAAGCATGGAAAGTAAACTAGCTAAAAGCTAAAACTATTTTTTTGGGTCTTTATTAAGGTTTTTCAAACACACAAGAAGAATGCTGGAAAAGAAAATAAACTAGCATGGATAGTACAATGAAAAGTATGAGCACCGACAACTGGAATGAGTGTGTGAACATGAATGTAATGTCGGTGAGAAATACGTACTCCCCCAAGCTTAGGCTTTTGGCCTAAGTTGGTCTATGGCCACGGATGGCCTGGTGGATATCCAAAGTTGTAGCTGGGGTCGTACTGAGATGCAGCAGCTACTGCCTGACGAGCTGCAGCTTGGAGGCGAGCTGCCTCCGTCCTCCTCTCATATTCGTTCCCTTCTTCCCTGGTTATAACATATCTCCTTTTTGCCTAAAAGTCAAAGAAAGTAGGAGTAGGGAGGGCAACATGGACGGTGCGCCATCTATCAAAGATTAGTCGGTACTGGACGAATTGTCCATTCCTCTCAAAAAAAATGATGGCGAACCATGGCATTATAATCTAGGTAAGCAGGAGGCAACTCTATATCATTTCCTTGTATGGGTATATTAAGATAGTTAGCCACACGAGTTGCATAAATTCCACCAAACAAATCTCCACTTTACTGTTGTGATGCAACCTTCGTGCAATAATGGCCCCCAAGTTATATTGTTTATCACCTAATACTGCACTCTTAAGGACACTAAGATATGTATCACACATGTGACAAGCCTCATCTTTACCGTTAATGCATCTACCAATGAAGAGAGCAAAATAATGTATGGACGGGAAATGAATGCTCCCTATGGTAGCTTTTGCGATTTCTCTAGATTCCCCCACAGTAATATGCCGGTGTCAAAACCGGCGGATCTTGGGTAGGGGGTCCCGAACTATGCGTCCAAGGCGGCTGGTAACAGGAGACAGGGGACACAATGTTTACCCCGGTTCGGGCCCTCTTGATGGAGGTAAAACCCTACGTCATGCTTGATTATTCTTGATAATATGAGTAATACAAGAGTTGATCTACCACGAGATCGGAGAGGCTAAACCCTAGAAGCTAGCCTATGGTATGATTGTATGTTGTCCTATGGACTAAAACCCTCCGTTTTATATAGACACCGGAGGAGGCTAGGGTTACACAAGGTCGGTTACAAAGGAGGAGATATGCATATCTGTATTGCCTAGCTTGCCTTCCACGCCAAGTAGAGTCCCATCCGGACACGGGACAAAGTCTTCAATCTCGTATCTTCATAGTCCAACAGTCCGGCCAAAGGATATAGTCCGGCTGCCCGGAGACCCCCCTAATCCAGGACTCCCTCAGTAGCCCCTGAACCAGGCTTCAATGACAATGAGTCCGGTGCGCAGTGTTGTCTTCGCCATTGCAAGGCAGGTTCCTCCTCCGAATACACCACGGAAGAGTTTGAATACAAGGATAGTGTCCGACCCTGCAAAATAAGTTCCACATACCACCATAGAGAGAATAATATTTCCACAAATCTAATCTGCTAACACGTTTTGGCAGCATGACATCAAGCCACGGCCCGGTAATTATTTGAACCGTTTTTCTTTAACCAGCCCCACACATAATGCGAGGCGGTTTCTTGACACGTCTTGTTAAAGCAGAGATCGTGTTCCCCTTATCATGGGATCCTCATCAATACAAACGTGGGTAACCCAACCGTGCCTGTTGGTATGACTCCTAGATCTTAGCTAAGTCTCGAACGGCCACGAGGAGGACGCCTGATATTCATCCCCTTTATAAAGGGACAAGGCTTTTTCTTTTTTTTCCCTCCCATGCTCAATCGAATCCTTCCCCCGCCTCGAGTTCTAACACCCAAAGCCCAGGTCAGGTGCTTCAGACCTTCAATCATGTCCGGATCCAGCCTTCAAGGCTGGTGGATGCCTTCCTCCGTCACGGAGGAGGACATCAAGTTGAGGGAGGCCAGATATCTGACCGCTGAAATTTTGCATAGGCTGCCCGCCTGAGGGCAGGTCGTCCCTACTCCCGAACCCAACGAGAGCGTTGTGTTCGTCTCCCACTTCCTCCGAGGACTAGGCCTCACTCTGGATCCCTTTGTTAGGGGTCTTATGTTCTATTACGGGCTGGATTTTCACGATCTGGCCCCGGATTCCCTTCTTCACATCTCATCATTTATTGTCGTTTGTGAGGCCTTCCTCCGCATTACCCCTCACTTCTGCATGTGGCTCAAGACCTTCAATGTGAAGCCGAAGATGGTCGAGGGGCAGTACGCAGCGTGCGGAGGTGCTCTAATAAGCAAAATTACTGACGCTCCATGGCCAAAGGGTTCCTTTCCAGAGGTGTCCGGATTGTGGCAACGGGAGTGGTTTTACGTCACAGCTCCCTGAAGTGCCAAGTGGGTAGCTGCCCCCACCTTTCGCTCGAGCCCTCCACCACAACTGATGTCATGGATCAGCAGGGGGCTCAGCTGGGGTCCAGCCAAGAACGTGCCAATACTGCAGAGCCGTATCCGAGATCTCTTCGAGGGAGATTTTAGTCTGGTTATGGTAATGCAAGTTATGTTGGTTCGTCGAGTCCAGCCTTGCAAACGTCAACCCCTCTGCATGTGGGAATTCAACCCAGAAGGACCGCGCACTATTCAGAATTTCCTTGGCATGACGCACGAGGAGATGTGCAAATCGTTCTTCGGACCCCAAATAGAGTGTCCGGACACTACCGAGGACGTGGGCCTGAGCTGCAACCGCCCCGATGCCCAGGTAAGTAATCCCATGGCCGAACACACTGTCCTTTTATTTATCATGACATCATTCTGAAGAATCGCTCTTTGACCAGGACTAGATAACAAAGGCGAAGATGATCCGGTGTTCGGCCCCCCTTCCTGAAAGCTTGGACAATCCGGTGCTAGAAAAGATGCTTGAGCCAGCACCTTGTCTAGTGCCCTCAAAGGAAGATGAAGGGGGGAATAAGGAGGGCGAAAGCAGGCCTCCATCGCTACCTATTCCAATCAAGGGAATGAGCGCCTCCGCGAGGGAGGATAACCAAGGGGAAGAATCTGACATTCTCTCTCCCCAGGGAAGGAAGAGGACTACCTCTGAAGATCCGGAAACTAAGGTTTCCAAACGGGAGAAGAAATCTCCGCCAGAGGGTCCTGCCTCAGAGGGCATTCTTGCCGCACAATGTCTGCGTGGGGATCAGCCCTCTACCGAGCTATAAGTAATCAAAAAGTACTTAATAGTGAAGATATCCTACCTTACTTCCGAAGACAATAACTGATGCTTGTAAATTGTAGTCCGGATCACAGCCCTTCTCGACAGAGTTCATCTTCAGGGGATCTTCTTCCGGAGATGATGGAGAGCGAAATGCCTCCCCCGGACTCCCCAGCTCAAGAAGCGGGCGACCTTGAAGTGTCGTCGCGAAGGGTATCTCTGGATCCAATATCGCCAGAGGATAACCCTTTGGTTGCCCGGCATCCCCAGTATCCGACTGCTGAGGAGAGCGACAGCAAGGGCCCGTACTATGTGCGGTCGGAGGTGCTGAAGGATCTTCTGGGGAAAGTTGCCGTCTCGGAAGCGCATCATACACTAATGGGTACGGTAATTGAAAGGATTGCATCCGCCGAAAGCGGTTTGCACGAAGCTTTTATGAGTCTGCTGAAAGGCTTCAAGGTACGTAAAATAATGTATGCCTTTAATAGTACCGCATATGTTAGGTATGCCCATGCAGATAGTAGCCCCTGAGACTCTGGTTGTCGTCGAGAACAGCGGCAAACAGAGGATCATAGTCCCAGGTAATAACCAGACATCCTTTATGTGTAGGTGGTTGAAGCTCCAGTGGCTAGCCGGACTGATGGGTTTGCCAGACTAAAGCGGCAACTGGATGCGGCAGATGCCGACATCATGATTGTCAACAAGCGGCTTGACGAGGCACATGGTGAGTGATTTTTCTGGTGATCGTCAGATAATAAGAGCAGCATGATTCCAATATCTTTAATATGTTGTGACTGCAGATGGAGCGGCCACCGTGGAGACCCTTCGGGCAGAGCTTGCCTGAGCCAAGGAGCAAGCAAGGAGTAGCAATGCGGCCGCTTTACAAGCGGCCGAAGGGTTAAGGGCCGAACAGGCCACACATTGCAAGAGCAAAGAAAAAATTGCCAAGATGGCCGTGGAGTTAAAAGATGCTGCTGACCGTTACCGGCTTCTTGAAGAGGAAAACCGGGCGAAGGCGACGGACCTGGAGAAGGCCCGGGTGGCTGCCAAGGAAGCCCTCTCCAAAATTAGAGCGACGAAGGAGGAGTTGAATCAAGCTGCAGATATCGTGTATGGGAAGCCCTTCTTGTTGCGGACTAAGTACGGAGATCCGAAGTATGCTCCTCTGGACCAGCTATGGAGTTCTACGGACGCATACACGGTTTTGGCTGCAAGTGCTACTGATGCAGCCGAGTACTTCAAGGATCAGAAAGGTCCCGAAGTGGAAAAGTTGTTCTGGTCACAGTTTCACGCTCCAGTCCGTCCGCTGCTGCTGAATGAGCGATTGACCGGTTGGGCCGAGCTCCATAGGTTGTCCAGACTTGCCATGAGGTCCGTTGTGGATCACCTGTGGCCGGGAGGGCTAAGGCCGAGTAGCTACTTTAGCTTAGTGCAACAATTCCTTGAAGTTGTGCCACGCATCAATGTTGTAAAGAGACCAGCGTGCATAGAAGGTGCGCGGATGGCCCTTTCCCATGTCAAAACATACTGGGCGGAGATGGAGGCCTCCACTGTTGCGGCACAGGGTTCGGCCATAGGCCAAGTGGCTGCCAAGCACTAATTTGAAGAAGTCCTTGAAGGCGCTCGTTCGATAGAGGCTCAGTGCACGAAGAATATTATTTTCCAGTGACATGTAGTCCCATTGTACAAACAATGTTTTATTGAATTTATCGAGGCTGTATTTATACTTTTGCCCGAAAGTTCTATGATGCCTCCTGTGCGGCCATTTATGTATATATGTATATAACCTGAAAGATGGCAGTCGTCGGCTTTAGCCCCCACGCATATAATGCGGGGGTGTTCGCAGAAGACGCATGTTCACACTTGATCCAATGTCTTGGTCCATTAAGGAGGTGATAGCGTAGCAAACCAGGCAACCAGACTATAATGCTTTAACACTTTCACTTAGCCAGAGGAGTTTGACAGTGGGGCTACTATATAGCCCCTGGTGGCTCTGCGCTCATCCGGATTCGGGACGCGTACATGCCTGGCTGGGAAACGACCCTTCGTTAAGGCGGGGGAATCCCGAAGATTCTGCTAGGTCATCGAGTGGTTGACCAGTCTCACGCTATATCATGACAGTCAGTTTTCGGACTCCTCGCAGACTTTGCTTCTGCTTTTTCAGACTCCTCGCAGTGGCAACAAGACTTTTATGGGTATCCTGTTGCTCCGGGTGCCTGTCTGGTGTGATGTTATCCGGACTGTTATCTTCGACGGAGTCGGGTTGTTCAGTTTGATTCTCCGTGTTGCCGTGGTCGGATGATGGTTCAATGTCGTGTTTGTTGTCCGCTGGCTCGCCTTGCTCTATCGCTGGGTTTATATGATCGCTGCTTCTACCGAGGCAGGATTTGGAGCGGCGCTTACGCCGCCGCTTTGACTGCTTCTCGAGGGAACAACCCTTCGCTGCGTCCTTCTGTTCTTCGTCGTCGTTTTCTTTGGGTGTGTCCACCATGCATACATCATATGATGAAGTGGGCGTCAAGTGCCCGGTGGGCAGTGGTTCCTGTTCGTCTCCTGCATCGTCGTCCATACCATCGATGCCTTCGGAGTCAAATTCAAGCATGTCGGTCAAATCGACGACAGTGGCTACTAAGTGGGTGGTGGGTGGGCGGTGAATTTCTTCGTCATCCGCATCCCAATTCTGCCGGACATGGTTCGACCAGGGCTCTCCTGACAGGGAGAGAGACCTTAATGAGTTCAGTATGTCGCCGAAGGGCGAGTGATGAAAGATATCCGCGGAGGTGAACTCCATGATCGGCGCCCAGTTGGATTCGATAGGCACGGGCGCAGGAGGTTTGGAGTCCGTGGCCGGGGAAGAATCCGGCAGTTTGGCGTCACGGCTCTTGTGAAGGGTAAGGTCGATACTCGGCTCGATCGCCGATGAGAGTGCGACCTCCGCGGTGGGGTCTATCCACCCGTCACTGGATGGCGCAATTGGCTCCGATTTGAGGGTCGGAGCGGTCGCCGGTGCGATCTCCCGAACACTGTCCGATGGTAGAGCTAAGTCGTGCTCATCGTGACCGTGCGGCACACTCGGCAAGGGCTCGAATCCGTCGAAGATCAAGTCTCCGTGGATGTCGGCCGTGTAGTTCAAGTTTTCAAATCTGACCTGATAGCCAGGGGCGTAGCTCTCAATCTGCCCTAGATGGCCGAGCGAGTTGGCCCGCAGTGCGGAGCCGCCGAATACAAAGATCTGTCCGGGGAGAAAAGTCTCACCTTGGACTGCATCGCTATCGATGATCGAAGGAGCCATCAAGCCTAATGATGACGACACAGAGGAACTCTCAACGAAAGCACCAATGTCGGTGTCAAAACCGGCGGATCTCGGGTAGGGGGTCCCGAACTGTGCGTCTAAGGTGGATGGTAACAGGAGGCAGGGGACACGATGTTTACCTAGGTTCGGGCCCTCTTGATGGAGGTAAAACCCTACGTCCTGCTTGATTATTCTTGATAATATGAGTAATACAAGAGTTGATCTACCACGAGATCGGAGAGGCTAAACCCTAGAAGCTAGCCTATGGAATGATTGTATGTTGTCCTACGGACTAAAACCCTCCGGTTTATATAGACACCGGAGGAGGCTAGGGTTACACAAGGTCGGTTACAAAGGAGGATATATGCATGTCCATATTGCCTAGCTTGCCTTCCACGCCAAGTAGAGTCTCATCCGGACACGGGACGAAGTCTTCAATCTCGTATCTTCATAGTCCAATAGTCCGGCCAAAGGATATAGTCCTGCTGCCCGGAGACCCCCCTAATCCAGGACTCCCTCAGTAATACTAGCAAGAAAGTCTTTATATTCAGATTTGCGAGGTTCACTAACATTGCCCACTGCGGGAGTTTACAAGCAATATTAAAATCTTCTAGGTCCATGGTATATGATTTATCATAAAGATCAAATAAAACAGTGTGAGAATTGCGTGAGGATGTAAATTTAAACCTTCTCACAAAGGAGTCAGTTAGATAGTGATATTGCCGGCACTTATCTGACACGAAGTCCTCAAGATCAGCGTTACGCACATACGCGTCAAATTCATCCTTGATGCGTGCTTGGACCATAAACTCCTCTAACGGCCATTCACAAGGCCGCACTTGTGCTTCCCTCGGTGGTTTGTCGTCTGGCTCACGTATCGCGAGCCTCGGTCCTTGGTTCCTTGAGGAACCACCTTGGTACATTTTCCTAAACATTTTTCTTTCTCTGAAAAATTTCTGAAATTTTTAGTGACTCAAAATAAAAGTGAACCAAACTCAACAAGATCGATAGCAACTACTCCTACAAGTGCCTAGAAGCCATATCGTGTATTAAAACTACTTTTGACCACATAAATTTGACATGCAAGCTCAAGAACAGGGTCACCTAAGCAGCAAAAATTTGCAATAAGTAAAGCACTATAACAAAAAACTAATTGGACCATTGGAGGAGTCACATACCAAAGAACAATTCCCCAAAGCAGTTTTGTGAATGGAGCTTTGAGCAAGGAGATCGAAAATGGCAGCAAGATGAGCTAGAACACGGGTTTGAGCTGTGGGAGGATTTTTTCTGGAGGAAGATGAAGTGTGTGGGTGTTGGAATAAGTGGAGGGGGCCCATGTGGGGTCCACGAGGTAGGGGGCGCACCTTGGACCTTCGTGGCCAGGTGGTGTGGCCCCTGGTGTGTTCTCAGTGCATGATATTCTTAAATATTCTACAAAAAATCATATTTCATTTTCAGGACATTTGGAGAACTTCTATTTTCGGGATATTTTTTATTGCAAGGATAATTCAGAAAACAGACAGAAAATACTATTTTTGCTTTATTTAATCTAAATAACAGAAAGTAAAAGAAGGGTACAGAGGGTTGTGCTTTCTAACTTCATCCATCTCATGCTCATCAAAAGGAATCAACTAACAAGGTTGATCAAGTCTTGTTAACAAACTCTTTCTGAATTGCATGAAACCGAAGAATTTTCGAATAACACTAAGTTACCTCAACGGGGATATGAACGTCCCCAACAATAAGATTATCATATTTCTTCTTGACAATAGGAAGAGGAAATTCAAAACCTCTAATCGTAATCGTTGAAGTTTTTCCAATAGAATTGATACTGTGGACTTGAGGTTGTTTCCTCAAAAAGTGTACCATATGCTCATTACCATTAACATGAAAAGTGACATTGCCTTTGTTGCAAACAATAACAGCCCCTGCCTTATTCAAAAAGGGTCTACCAAGAATAATAGACATACTATCGTCCTCGGGAATATCAAGAATAACAAAGTCTGTTAAAATAGTAACGTTTGCAACCACAACAGCACATCCTCACAAATACCGACAGGTATAGCAGTTGATTTATCAGCCATTTGCAAAAATATTTCAGTAGGTGTCAACTTATTCAAATCAGGTCTACGATATAAAGAGAGAGGCATAACACTAACACCGGCTCCAAGATCACATAAAGCAGTTTTAACATAGTTTCTTTTAATGGAGCATGGTATAGTTGGTACTCCTAGATCTCCAAGTTTCTTTGGTATTCCACCCTTAAAAGTATAATTAGCAAGCATGGTGGAAATTTCAGCTTCCGGTATCTTTCTTTTATTTGTAGCAATATCTTTCATGTACTTGGCATAAGGATCCATTTTAAGCATATCAGTCAAATGCATACGCAAAAAGATAGGTCTAATCATTTCAGCAAAGCACTCAAAATCTGTCGGGGGGTGCTGATTCCACCAACACCTATGGGGACAGGGGCCCTTTCGGTTCGGTGGGAGGCGGAGAGCGCACAAAGAGCGGATCGAGGCGGTGCACGCGGGGGGGATTTTACCCAGCTTCGGGCCGCACAGATGCGTAAAACCCTACTGCTGCTTGTTTGTGTGTATTGAATCTTTGCTCAGGAGCGATCGACGCTACCAGACTGAGCGTGGGAGTGTTTCTGGTATCTCCAATGAGCCGAACTGGCCGAACCTCCTCTACGTTGCGCTTGGGCCTCCTTTTATACTTTCAAGGGGTTACCCACAGGTGGCAACGTAGACTAGAAGGGTAAAAATGGAAAAGGATGCGGTAGGTGCAGCTACCGCTACTGTGGATATAGTGCACCCTACCTAACTCTGACGGCAGGGGACAAGGGCATTAAATGCCTGTCTGAGTCTCCTAAACAGTGCAAAAGGTGACCGTTAGGAGCGCCACCGTTTGCCACGATGGGCTTCTCTTCATCTCCGCTTGCCACCATGTACCCCTAGCTGCACGGCCTCCTACCACGTGTGCTTGGGAGAGTCCCAGAGCGACACGTTAGCAGGTGTGCTGGAGCGCGGGCACGAAGTGGGAGTTTCCCGCGGCAAGCTCCTTGCCGCGGCCGTCGTCTTGTCGCGTCCGGAAGCTTGTCGCGGCAAGCTTTCTTGGTATGCCTTGAGTAGCCTTCCCGGCAAGCTCCTTTTGCCGGGGTCTTGTCTCTTCCCGGCAAGATCCTCTTGCCGGGGCCTTGTTTGGCCTTCCCGGCAAGCTCCTCTTGCCGGGGCCTTGGTTTGAGTACTTTGTTCTTGAATGGTCTTCAAGGGATCCACGGAGGGTCTTGGAGGTCACCCGGCAAGCCTTGCCGCGGGGTGCTGCAACTGCCCGTGCACGAGTTCGGGATACTAGGGTACCCCTACTCTAGTACACCGACAAAATCCTCACCATCCTTTTTCTTGGATGGTTTAGGGGGGGGGGAAGGCATCGGTTTCTGAACCCATGGTTCTCTTTCTTTACCGTGCTTCCTAGCAATGAAGTATCTCTTATCATAACATTGATTCTTTGATTGTGGGTTATCAAGACCAACAACAGGTTCAATCTCTACATCATTGTTATTGCTAGGTTTAGCATCAACATGAACATCATCATTAACATTATCACTAGGTTCATGTTCATTACCAGATTGTGTTTTAGTATCAGAAATAGAAATATCATTGGGATTCTCAGGTGTGTCAACAACAGGTTCACTAGAAGCATGCAAAGTCCTATCATTTTTCTTTTTCTTCTTCTTAGAAGGACTAGGTGTATCAACATTAGTTCTCTGAGAATCTTGCTCAACTCTCTTAGGGTGGCCTTCAGGATACAAAGGTTCCTGAGTCATTCTACCCCCTCTAGTCACAACTCTAACATCATTATCATTTTTCTTATTATTTAATTCATTGAGAACATCATTCTGAGCTTTAAGCACTTGTTCTACTTGAGTGGTAACCATAGAAGCATGTTTACTAATAAGTTTCAGTACACCTTTAACTCTAGACATATAATCACTCAAGTGTTCAATCATATAAGCACTACATTTCAATTGTCTACGAACATAAGCATTGAAGTCTTCTTGTTTAATGATAAAATTATCAAACTCATCCAAGCACTGGCTAGCAAACATAGTAGATGGGATTTCACCATTATCAAATCTATAGAGAGAATTTACCTTTACTACATGTGTCGGGTTATCAAGACCATGTATTTCTTCAATAGGTGGTAAATTCTTAACGTCTTCAGCTTTAATACCCTTTTCTTTCATAGATTTCTTTGCCTCTTGCATATCTCTAGGTGTAACATCCCAAAATCCTAAATTTTGGAATGTTATATAAATAGATAAATTTGATTGCTTGCTTGATTGATTGACTGAAATTGAGTGAAATTTAAAACTTTCTAAAAGTTAAATGAGAGGGAATAAAAGGACTTTCCCAAACTTTCATTTTTGCATTTATGATCTCCATGAATTCAAATTCTTTTCACCACAAAACCCTGGAGAGAAGATGACATGACTTCTTCCATTTATTTAAATGAAAAGCGGTGTTGAAAATATTTGAATTTCATTTGAAAATATTTCCAGTTCTGAAACTTTAAGCAACTCAATGATTTTCATGAGAGAAGATAAAATGACTTCTTCAAAACATATGAAATATGAGTTGGGAGTTTCAAAGAAACTCAAATTTAAAATCCATTTGAAATTATTATTATTCAATTTGGGTTATTTGAGTTTTATTCAAATTATTTTTCTCCAAAAACAAAATACATGGAAAATAGGGTAACATGATTCCCTACAATAGAAAATTGGAGAGAAATTAATTTGAAATCATTTTGGTATTTTTAAAATGATTTTTCGTGGGTTTTATTGAATCAGTAGCATTGTTTGATTTATTCTCATTTTTGTAGATTTTATTTAAAGTTATAAAAATGCTCACGTTGTAGGAAATCTTTTTCTGAAAATTTTGATATATTATATGCCTATATAATACATTTATTTATTTCGTTTTATTTTTCTTTGTCTGGAAAAATGTTTTTTTTTAAACTTCTTAGCCGGACCGGGCCAACTTGGCCCCAGCCAGCCGGCCCAGCCCAGTCCCACGCGCCGTCTCTCTCTCAAGCGCGAGACCTGCCGCCGCACGCCATCGTCGCCTCAGCATCCGTGTCACCTCCGGACTCCGCGCCCGCCGCCTTTGCCCTGCCCGTCCTCCACGCAACACCTCACCCCCCTCTATATAAGCCTGCACCGCCGCCGCCCTCTCTCTCTCTCTCTCTCTCGCTGCTGCTTCCGCTGCATCCCGCCGCCGCTGCATCTT